>NW_016107869.1:172108-223654 GCF_001604975.1 Cebus imitator
AAAAAAAAAAGATTTTTTTTCCATAAAATGCAAATAAATTTTTCATCTGGTAGTTACAATTAATTTCTATTTTTTAGAAGAGATAATCCCCAAACATGACATTTTAAGACCTGTAAATATTAACCAGTATACACCTATTAACAAGTTCATTTCCGCATTTTTGGTATCCTACATTCACATATACCTGTTCTTCAAATTCTTATTTGAATTTTTGTTTGTTTGTTTTTCTTTTAGACAGAGTCTCACTCCATTGCCCTGGTTGTAGTGCAGTGGCGTGATCTTGACTCACTGCAACTTCCGTCTCCCAGGCTCAGGAGATTCTCCTGCCTCAGCACCTGAGTAGCTGGGACTATAGGCACACACCACCCCACTCAGCTAATTTTTGTATTTTTAGTAGAGATGGGGTATGGGGTTTTATCATGTTGGCCAGGCTGGTCTCGATCCTCTGACTTCAAGTGATCTGTCCGTCTCGGCCTCCCAGAGTGCTGGTATTACAGGCATAAACCACCGTGCCTGGCCTGAACTGTTTTTAATATCTTAATAGTTCTAATTAATGAGTTAAGGAAAAAAAAGAAAATGCTTGACATGTCCATATATTTTATATTTGGCAAGAGTCATAAATGTCCCATTTTGAAAATTATAGTTGAGCAAGTATGATATAACGGTCAGTCAAGGGGTCTTCCTGGTTTGACAATAATGAAAGCAAACCCGTGATTACATTTCATGATCCTCTTCTGTATAGATGTCACGTGACAGGCAAATTAATCCTTTAAACTCTCACTCCAAAAATCCTGCCCCAAGAACTTTTACTAAGCTTGTTTTAATCCTAAAGAAAGTCTAAATTTAGCTGAGATTCAAGGGGGAAGGGGGACATAAACCAAAAAGAAAAACTATATAAAAAGACATGGAGTAAGCATAGAGGGAGGGCTTTAAACTCTCATAAATCTCAGTCAAATTTTTGCTGGGTTTGAGAGAAATTATTATTTGGCTCACATCCCTTACATTCTCTTTCTCTCCAGGCTCTTGTCCCCTGTGACAACCAACTTTTAGAATTTCAATGCAAATTAGCTCACTGCCTGCCTTCCCCATTTCCTCGAAGCTAATTTTTCCACTCCTGCCCTTCAAGCCTTGGGGTCTTGCTGCATTCGTGGGATTGCTCCCAATAGCATTTAAACAAAATAAAATTAAAAGGAGCACTGAAAGTCCAGCCCAGTTCTGATTTATTGCTCATTGGAAGAAGAGTAATCTCAGCTTGTTGGTGGTACTGCTCGTTTTTCCATTTACTGAAGAACATCTGGATTTAAGACAAAGCTGTGATGAAATACTTGAACACCTGGAATCACAGAGAAGTTCCTGAATGGAGTGAGGAAAACAAGTAAGATAAAATATATTACTATTGGCTAGGTGTGCTGGCGCATGCTTATAATCTTAGCATTTGAGGAGGCCGAGGCGGGAGGATCTCTTGAACTCAGATCCTCCCACCTCAGCCTCTCCAAATGCTAAGCTTAGGCAACATAGCGAGACCCTCTCTCTACCAAATAAATAAAAAGCATTATCGTCTTTGTCCCTGTGGGGAGTTTTTATAAGGGCACTGAGTCTTATAAACAGCCATTTCTGAACGAGAACATTACAGTATGTCTTAATCCATTTGTTCAACTATAATGAAATACCTGGACTGGATATCTTATAAACAACAGAAATTTATTTTTCACTGTTCTGGAGCCTGGGTAATCCAAGATCAACATATCAGTAGATTCGATGTCTGTGAAGTACATGCTTCCTGTTTCAAAGATGGATGTCTTCTCACTGTGTCCTCATGCGGTGGAAGGGGTGAAGGATTCTCCTGGGCCTCTTTTATGGGGATCTTATTCATGATCTTATTCACTGATCTTATTCATGAGGGCTCCACCCTCATGACCTAATCACCTCCCAAATGCCCCACCTCTTAATACCACCACCTTGGGGGTTGAATGGGGGGGCACAAACATTCAATCTGTAGCAACTTGTGTAAATTGCGTATCTATGAACTACTTGTGTAAATAAAAAAATAAAACATTAAAGGTATAAACTAGAAAAATGATGAGTATGAATTTAAGATATTAATCAATGGTACCCAACCTTGTTTTTTTTTTTTTTGAGATGGGGGTTGTCGTATTTTGGGGTATCTGTTTCTGAGCACCCAAACTGGGGTATCAGCCATGATGCTTTATGATGGGGAGGAAAAGGATCATTCTCTTTCCACACCTGTGTGTGCTATCAAATGTTTATTTCCCTCTGGCAGAATAAGTGTTCAAAATGTGGCATTCCTACGTTTTTTTTTTTTTTCATTCCTACTTTTTAATCCTATTCTTCCCAATCTAATATCCCAAAGCTTGGACAACCAAAGTAAGGCACAGATCTCAATCATCAGGGTTTATTAAACCAGGTTTAGGCACGTCTGGGAAAAACACAAGCCACAGACACATTTGTGGCTGTTTTTCCAAAGAGGCTCTCAGGAGGCTTCGCATTTATACATTTCCTTAAAGCTGAGGAGGAATGTAGGAAGAGGGACAGGTAGGAGGTAAGGCGAATGGTTACATTCCTGGGAGAATTTGGTTAGTGCCTGGTAAATCTACATTTTACATAAGATAAGGCGAATGTTAGATGAGAAGAGGGGAGTAAAGGAAGAGTCAATTATGCAGACATCTCCGGCTCCGTGGAGAAGTGCGTCTTGTCTTTGCTCTGCACCTGGGAAGATAAACGTGTACTACACTATCAGTGTGGAACTGAACATACTTTAATTCTGGGAAGACCTTAAGTTACAATTGGCATGTCGTTGCTAATACGGGACCAGCAAAGAACTTACTTGTGAATGATGTGGTGGGGGGACAGCCCTTCGTAGATGCTTGAGACCTTTTATCTTTTCATGGGGATCTGGCTGAGCATGTTAGTAATAGCTGTTCATTTGGAAGTGGGTGTTGCCTAACTCAGCCTTGAGGTTTAACCATCTCTTTTGCAATAAGAAGTTTGGGGGAACTTAGATTTTTTATGTTCCTTTATACCTCAAGTTATCTTTTTGTTACCTTCCTTTTCTGTTCATCAGAACTCCTATTTTCAATTTAAATAGCCCTCAAGACCACCTGGACTAGTCGATATTCTCTCTTTAATATGCTCTCAAAACTCCTTATACTTTTCATTCTTCTCAGTTTTCATAACTGTGTTTGATAACCTTGAAGATCTGTTTGTTTAATATGAGTCTCTCTACCTAGACCCTAAGTTCCATGAGGGCAAAACTGTTGTCTGTTTTATTCAGATTATATCCCTAATACCTAGTAAAATGCCTAGTACATAGTAGGTGCTCATTAAGTAATTGTTGAGTGACTATATTAATTTCCTCAATATATTGCCTCTGTTCAATGGCTTCCAAGTAGGTAGCTTACAGAGATGGCATAGCATAGGATTCTTAAAAGAGCTTTAAAGTGGCTGGGCATGTTGGCTCACGCCTGTAATCCTAGCACTTTGGGAGGCTGAGGTGGGTGGATCACTTGAGGTCAGGAGTTAAGAGACCAGCCTGGCCAACAGGGTGACACCCTGTCTCTACTTAAAATACAAAAATTGGCAGGGTGTGGTGGCGCGTGCATGTGGTCCCAGCTATCGGGGAGGCTGAGGCAGGAGAATCGCTTGAATCCAGGAGATGGAGGTTGCAGTGAGCTGAGATCGTGCCACTATACTCCAGCTTGGGCAACAGAGTGAGACTTCATATAAAAAAATAAAAAGAGAGAGAGAGAGAGAAAGAGAAAAGAAAACATATATGTAATGCGTTGTATCTGGTATCTGCTTGGCTATGAAAAAGGTTAAAAGGCCGGGCACGGTGGCTTATACCTGTAATCCTAGCACTTTGGGAGGCCGAGTTGGGTGGATCACCTGAGGTTAGGAGTTCAAGACCAGCCTGGCCGTCATGGTGAAACCCCATCTTTTTAAAAATAATAATTTAAAAAAAGGTGAAGATTTCTTTCTGTCTTTGCAATCTCTTAGCATATTGCCTGTGATGGTCATCACATTCCGGTTTAGAGTTTATTCAATAACAAAACTGTTTCCTTTCTCTTCTAGCTTTGCTGAGAGATTAGGAAGATATTTTGTTTTTAATTTCTCCAACACCGGGTGGTCCGAGTGCAGTGGTGTCTACAACTAATTGATCACAACCAGTTATAGATTTCTTTCTTCATTCTCCACTCCCACTGCTTCACTTGACTAGCCTTTAAAAAAAAAAAAGGAAAAAAAATTATCCAACACTATGTAACCTTAATTAAGCAAGTTACTTTTTTTTTTTTTTGAGACGGAGTTTCACTCTTGTTACCCAGGCTGGAGTGCAATGGTGCGATCTCGGCTCACCGCAACCTCTGCCTCCTGGGTTCAGGCAATTCTCCTGCCTCAACCTCCTGAGTAGCTGGGATTACAGGCATGCGCCACCATGCCCAGCTAATGTTTTGTATTTTTAGTAGAGACGGGGTTTCACCATGTTGACCAGGATGGTCTCGATCTCTTGACCTCGTGCTCCACCCGCCTCGGCCTCCCAAAGTGCTGGGATTACAGGCTTGAGCCACCGTGCCCGGCAGCAAGTTACTTTTAACTGTAAACCTGGGCCTCAGTTCCCTTGTCTATAAAATAAGAATGCTAATAGGATTCTTAGAGTCCTAATGGGATTTATAGGACTGTTGTGAAGATTAAAGGAGTTAATACTATAAAGCACTTAAAACAGCACCTGCCATAAATCAAAAACTCAGTAAGCATTGGTTATGATTATCATACAAAAGTAATCACCATAGCAACTTCTAGCATTGATGCTCTCAGATATATCTATATTTGAAAATGGTATCCTGGAGGCCACCATGTTCTAGATGGACGTGCTAATGTAGGCTCTGACAGGTAGAAAGGAAATGTGACACGTATGTAACATCTGTGCTTTGTTGCATGTTGGTTAACTGTCTATCCAAAGGTAAAAGGGAGCTCTGCACGATATACTTTTTACATATCCTGTTGCTTACTTTTGATTATAGCTTTAAAAATTCAAGAACAGAGTTTTTATTTTCATCTGTCTTATCAAACTTATCCAGCAACTCAATATGCCCCCTAGTTTCAAATTACTCGTTTCGTTTACACATGAATTCTACATTTAGCCATTTCTGTTTCCGGGGCATTTTCAGTTTTCTAGTATGGTGTTCTTAATGATTCTCATTTCATTATGTTTCCATTTTAATTTCTTAAACTGATACATATATATATATATATATATATATGTAATTAAGTAGGAGAAAAGGCAATTTGAAGGAGAAAGCAAACTATTTTACTGATAATACAATAATAATTTTGTAACAAATTATTCTTTTGGGGTATATGTTAAATTCTAAAGCAATAAAATATGTCAGCTGCAAACATTTACAATAAAGTAATTGCCAACTGCATAGAGGTTATTTCATTTCAGGAGTTGTAGATCCGTGTTAGGGCCGAGTTAAGTCAACTGCAGGCAAATACTTAGCGTTATAGCTGAAATAGGGCCACATTAGAAGTGCTATTGTGTGATCGCGTTTTAGTGTCTATTATGTCTTGATTAAGATTCCCTTGGATATTCCTTTTTAATGGAATTTGAGGAATTAAAAATGGCTTCACAAATCACTTTTTAATCTGGTGAAGTAAGCAGGGAATGAAAAACATCATGCTGTCATCTTCAAGAGCAAGGAAAGTTGTAAATAAAGAAAACAAATTAGTGGCTAGTTCACACCTCATCAGCTACCTAACAACCTGTTACCAGTTAATTACACACCTTTAAAATGCATGTACAAGAGAAATTATTCAGAAATTAGTTTCTCTGAAAGGGAGGGTGGTAAACAAATACCAAATCACAAGTTTCATTTAACTATTTCGATGATATAACAAACCACAAAAGGGAAAAAAATAAATTTTCTCAAAAATTAGAGTCATAAAAGTGCCACCTCTTGGTGTTCTTGTTTCAAGGGTATCCCTGCCTATGTTTACTCCTGGTGGAGAAATATTTGTTGAGAACTTCCTGGGAAATGGAGTCTCCTATATTCCTCTGTAAACTATTCCAATCCTTTTGGTCTCTCAGTAGCTTCCACTTACTGTTTATCATGTCAGAGTTCAATCCCAAGCTATTGGAGCATAATTAGACCACAGATGACAAAAGCTAAACACTACTACTCTCGAGAAGTTTGGGACAGGTGTGGTGGCTCATGCCTTTGATCCCAGCACTGTGGGAGGCCGAGGTGGGTGGATTGCTTGAACCCAGAAGCTCAAGTCCAACTTGCCTGGGCAACATAGCAAGATTCTGTCTCTAAGAAAAAAAAAAAAAAAAAGAAGCCTGAGCATCGATGTTTTGAGACGTCTGACTAGAGGGAATGAAGCAGGAAAAGGCTGGGAAATAGGCCTCTTGAACGCGGAACTGGGAAGGAAGGGGTGATTTATTCGGCTGGGAGCAAGGTGGCATAGCTGCCCAATAGCCAACCTTGAGCTCACAGAGAAAGTCTCTGCCCTTTTAAAGGTTCACAACTCTAGAAATTACATGTGAAAGGGTCTTAGGCTTACAACTCTAAAATTTACAAGTGAAAGAGTTTTGGGCCATGGAGTATGGTGGGGTACAGTGACTTAGGTGGGGGTTTGATTGTGTTTAAGTAAAAACAATGCCTTCCGGAAATATTTCTCCATACCATGCCTGCGATCTATGGTGCCAGGCCTGCCAACTTTTACTTCTCCTATTGAAATGCAATGTGGAAATCAAGGGGGAGGTGGTCCAAGATGCTTACGGGTCTCCTTCCTTAGCACAAGACACTCAGCTCCTTTACAAAACAACAAAATAATAGGTAGATAATCACACTTTGAACAGAACATCTAAGAGAGAATGCCAGATTTTCACAAAGTGTCAGGAAGCACCTGAGGCACTGAGGAGCCAGAGGTGAAGCAGCCAGCCCAGCCAGGATCAGTTGGGAGCTGAGAGAGGCTCCTCGGGCAAGGAACGGGGAAGTGCCGGATCCCCAGTCGTCCCCGTTCTTACCACAGATTCCTGTAATACTAGCCATGGGGGAGTTCCTCAAGCCCTGCAGCCCCTGAGACTGGCATGGGGAGCTCCCTAGAGTCCATGAGACAGTTTTGTGCCAGATAGGGAGCTCATAGTGGATCTCACACCACCCCTGCCCCCAACTCCCAGGCAGCTGCAGCATGACACCATTTTGAGAGCCTCCACCAGACTACATCCTGTCCCAGCGTCCCACAGCTCCTGCATCTCCACCTCCCTGAAGTCCCGGTGACATTTCCCCACATCCACCAGAAGGGCTACAGAGGTGAGATTCCAGTTGGACCCAGCAGAACAGCAGGGTCCCCAGCAATCTAGCCCATACAATGTCCTGTACACTGGGGAGAGGGAGGTGCAGCACACCAGGGACGCTGCCCCTGTGACAAAGAGAGCGAAGTGCTTACTCCCGAGAGTCTGAAATCCATCTACCTTGAGCTGTGGTCACAGAGACCAACCCTAACCCTCTCCCCAGCAGCAGGACGGCCATGCACTTGCACATGCCTTGAATCCAGGTGATCCTTGCCAGCTGCTGCAGCCACTGCTGTTACTGGGAGCCAAAGTACATACTGTCCAGAGTCTGAAACCCACCTTCCTGGGATAGTTACCACAAATAGCACCCCCACCCCCACCCCCCATATGCAGGGGCTACTGCACACTTGCATATGCCTTCAGGACAGATTTTCACTGCCCACTGCCACTGCTGCTATCCCTACCTAAACACACAACCCAAGGATTGGAGATTGACCCACACTGCTCACCATGGCCTGTGGCCATATGCAACACTGGGGAGCCTAAGGATATGTCCACCCAAACTGGAACCACAATCCCCCAGTTCCCAAACTTTCCACCTGGGGACCAAGTGGTTACCCCATCCTGTCAGCTGTCAGTCACCCAGGTGAAGACACAAACCAGCAGGGGGCCTAATAATGGCCCCAGAACACTTACCACTCCTGACACCCTATTATACTTTTTAGAGGTCTGGGGACCTGCCCTGCCTCGCCCACCAAAGCCTATGCTTATGTGCCCCAACAAGGCACCTGAGAACAAACCCATCCTTATCCGACTTGGCCCCTCTTTGCCCAAGCATACCACCTGGGGGCCTGGAACCACACCACCCCATCAGTTGCCCCAGGCATACAAGCACACAAGCAAGGGGCCTAACAACATCCATTAACTAGAAAACCAGCTACCAGCACCCAAGCATGCTGTCTGGAGGCCTGGGGATCTCCCTGTCTCATTCATCACCACGGGCATCTGGGCATTCCTTATAGGGTCCTGAAGAGGGGCCCACTCAGCCATCCATCACCACCACTACCAGCACACACCTGCATGCGCCACCTGGGGACCTAGGGAATGGCCCGCTTAGACCATCACAAACAAAAAAAAAGAAAAAAAGAAAAAGAAAGAAAGAAATGAAAAAGGAAACCAGGCCAGCAAGTACCACCTGGAAGCCTGAGGGTTGTCCTGTCCCCAAAGAAACCTCACCACAGCTTCCACTAACAACCAGAGCCCAAGCTACTGAGAAAGTCACAAACACCACTGAGTTTATAGTTGAAGAAATCATATGAGACTATACTATTGCACATACCCAGAATCAAAGCTAAAGTGCTCTACCCAACCAACACTATAAATTCACCTACAGGAGAAAGTCTTTCCCATGCTAAAGCCAATCCAAAAATAGAAGAGACTGCTATACCTGATGCACAAATGTCAATGAAAGGAAATAGGAGGCCGGGTACATGGCTCACATCTATAATCTCAGTGCTTTGGTGAGTGGATCACCCAAGGTCAGGAGTTCGAGACCAGCCTGGCCAACATGGCAAAACCCCATCTCTATTAAAAATGGAAAAAAAATTAGCCAGTGTGGTGGCAGGTGCCTGTAATCCCAGCTACTGGGGAGGCTGAGGAAGGAGAACTGCTTGAAACCAGGAGGCAGAGGTTGCAGTGAGCTGAGATCACACCACTAGACTCCAGCCTGGGGAACAAGAGTGAGACTTCATCTAAAAAAAAAAAAAAAGAAATAGGAAACATGAAAACACAAGGAAATATAAAACATCTAAAGGAACATAATACTTTTCCAACAACAGAATTCAAAAAATAAGAAATCTATTAAATGCCTGGGAAAGAATTAAAGATAACATTAAAGAAACTCCACTGGAGCAGGATGGTGGCCATGGAAGTCGGAATCCGCTAAGGAGTGTGCAGCAACTCACCTGCCGAATCAACTAGAAAAGGAAAAAAAAAAAGAAAAAGAAACTCAGCCGGGCACAGTGGCTTACGCCTATAATCCCAGCACTTTGGGAGGCTGAGGCGGGCAGATCACCTGAGGTCAGGAGTTCAAGATCAGCCTGACCAATATGGTGAAACCCCATCTTTAAAAAAAAAAATTAAAAAAAAAAAGAAACTCAGTGAGATACAAAAGAATGGAGATGAACAATACAAAGAAATCAGAAGAATAATTCACTATATGAATGAAAAATTCACCAAAGAGATAGATATTATAAAGAAAAGAACTAAACAAATCCTGGAACTGAATAATTCAATAAATAAAATTTGAAATATAATTAAGAGCTCCAATGATAGACTAGATCAAGCAGAAGGAACTTGTAGAAAGTTCTTTTGAAATAATCCAATCAGACAAAAAAAGAAAAAAAAAGAATAAAGGAGAATAAGGAAAGGCTACATGATATATGGGACATCATAAGTGACAAAATATCCAAATTTTGAGTGTCCCAGAAGATGAGAAGTTAATGCCATAGAAATGCCTATTTAATAAAATATTAGCTGAAAACTTCCCAAGTCTAGCAGAGATTTAGATGTTCAAATACAGGAAGCTCAAAGATCCCCAAATAGATACAATCCAAAAGGGCTTTTTCCTGTTATATTGTAGTCAAACTGTTAAAAGTCAAAGACAAAGAGAGAATTTTAAAATATGAAGAGAACAGTACCTAGTCACATATAAGAGAATCCACATCAGGCTAACAACGGACTTCTCAGCAGAAACATTACAGGCTAAGAGAGAGTGGGATGATATATTCAAAGTGCTAAATGAAAAAATTGCAGCGCAAGAATTCTATACCCAGCTAAATTATCCTTCATAAACAAAGAAAAAAATACTTTCCCAGACAAGGAAAACATTTCACTGATTAAACATCTAAAAGTAGAAATGCTGGTTTAAAGCATACCTGTATTTAAATGTCATTAAACAGCCTCCTAAAGAGTTTATCCTGCTCACTTATTCACAAAGCAGAAATGTACCTATTCCTGCTACCTACTTACCTGCACTGAATAGTACCACACTTCTAATTCTTTATCACTCTCTTAGATAAAAAAATATAGATTTTTAAAAAAGGATTTGAGACCATTATGGGATTGAGGACTTATTCATATGTTTTGTGTCATTTAAATTTCTTTTCCATTAATTATTGTTTGCCCTTCACCCTCGTCTCACCCATTTCCTGGTTGTAACTTTGGGCAAATCAACTTCTCTGAGACTTTGTTTCACTGTTGATGCATAGTCCAAATGAAGTACCTCCTAAATCTGTGCATTTTCATGGATCTTTTCTCTCTTATCTGATTTCATTTCTATCCCACTTTGTAATGTATTGTTAAAAGATAGTTTTTGAAATAAAAGTAAAATCATGGCTCTCATACAGATAAAATAAGAACATGTGTGAAACAGTTTACTTATTTGATGAGGGAAGCAGGCAAATGTTATACTGGGTCAAAGGAAAAGTCAAAAAATATAAATTTATATGGAATAAAGGAATAGAATTACAAATGGAGACAAAAGCATTTTTTTCCTGAGAGAGTGACAAGTTCATTGAAATCCTATCAGACAAGACAGAATGCGTAGTCTGTCAGTTTACAAAGACTTGTAAAATAGCTCAGCGATTACAAATGCTAGAATCTGACTGGCTGGGTACACTGGCTCACAATTGTAATCTCAGTGTTTTGGGAGGCTGAGGCCAGGAGTTAGTGACCAGCCTGGGCAACATAGAAAGGCCCCAAATCTACAAAAACAAAAACAACAAAACAATAACAAATAAACAAACACTTAGCTGGGCATAGTGGCACATCCTTGTAGTCCTAGAGGAGGTGAGGCAGGAGGATCACTTGACCCCAAGAGTTCGAGCTGCAGTGAGTGATGATCATGACGCTTCCGTCTGGGCAACAGAGCAAGACCCTGTCCCTAAGAAAAATTAAAAAGGCTAGATTAGGTAATACAAGGCATGTTGTATGTACATAATGCATAGTTTTCTATTGAAACACAAATTTTCTGTGTATAGTCTCTCCTCTTTCAATAAAAAATAATCTCAAAAGATTTTTCTTGATCACAAAGTAAGATTCACATTGTTGCAGTCTCGCCAATGCACAACAATGTAGTAGCTTCTCATTGCCCAAGGTATCACCCGAAGTTCTTTGTGTCATGACCAAGAAAATCAAGGAGCGCAGACACCAAGGGTGAGGTTGGAGCAAAAGTTTAATAAGCAAAGAAGAAAGCTCGTCTTTGCAGAGGGGCCTGAAAGATGATTGCTGTTTTCACAGTTGAATACAAAAGCTTTCATAAGAAATCAGTGAGGGCTGGGCATTTCATTTGCATAAGGCACAAATTTCTGGTAGCCCCATTGCATCCTCGTAGTGCGCATGCGGATCCTTAGCTTGAATTACTCCATATGGCTTTGTTCCCCTCACTGTGCATGTGTCAGGGGATGAAATTTTCCACTGTGGGAATGTCTGGACAAGTCAACTATGTAGCCTTTCTTATCTGGGCAGTTGCGGGCATGTCTTAGGCAAGCCTCCCCACCAGAACCCCACTCGCCCACCCCCCACCCTCCCACCCGCACCCAGCTGTGCAAGTTCTCTTATCTGTGCCTGCTGCTTGATATTTCAGGCTGTTCCTTTGTTTGAGAGAATTCAACTGGGGACCCACCCTAACTGCTGCCTAACTGGTTTCTCTCTTCCTCCTCTCTCAACATATCTGTCCTGATTATATACACATGTGAAGCAAGACTATTCCTTTACCATCGAAACCTTAAATTTGCTTCCCTGGAAGTTTTTATAAGTAATCTCAGAATGGACTTTTAAAATCTCTCATTATTGAGCTGGGCATGGTGGCTCACACCTGTAATCCCTACACTTTGGGAGTCTGAGGTGGGCAGATCACAAAGTCAAGAGTTCGAGACCAGCCTGGCCAATATGGTGAAACCCCTCNTCTATTAAAAATATAAAAATTATCTGAGTGTGGTGGCAGGCGCCTGTAGTCTCAGCTACTCGGGAAGCTGAGGCAGGAGAATTGCTCGAACCTGGGAGTCGGAGGTTGCAGTGAGCCGAGATCTCGCCATTACACTCCAGCTTGGGTGATAGAGCAAGACTCTGTCTCAAGAAAAAACAAAAAACAAAACAAAACTCTCATTATCTACTAACCTGTGACTAAGAAACCAAGGTAAGAACTCATCACCAGATGTTCTTGCAGTTCCCATAAATGAGACAAATTGCTTTCTTCTTCAGGTCCCCAAAAGATGCTAAGATTTTTGGACCTGCCAGAAAGTGACCTTCTGTACCTACCTGGAAGGCAGGGAAACCTGTAAGCCAGGTACCAGGCCAAATTACCCAAGTGGACATTGCAAACATTGGTTTCATGAAGTCTACAAACTTAGTTACTTAGAAGAACATGGTCCTATTTGATCAAATGAGCATCATTCTCAAATATGACAACTGGGTATGCTGATGCAAAAGAATAAAGATGAACCTCTTCCTCAAACCATACACAAAAATTAACTCAAAATGGATCAGAGTCCTAAATGTAAGAGCTAAAACAATAAAACGCTTAGAATGAAATGTAGGGTATAAACCTTTGTGACCTTGGGTTAGGCAAAGCCTTTCTAGATATAACACTAAAAACACAAGTGACAAAAGAAAAATTAGAAAATTGTGGATTTCACCATAGTAGTGCTTCAAAGGACACCATCAAAAAAGTAAAGAGATGATCTACGAAATGGGAGAAAATATTTGCAACTCATACATCTTATAAGGAACTTGTATCTAGTATATATAAAGAAGTCTTACAACTCAATAATAAAATAATCCAAATACAAAATGGGCCAGGTATTCGAATTAACGCTTCTCAAAAGATGATATATAAGTGGGCAATAAACACATGCAAAGATGTTCGACACCGTTAGCCATCAGGGAAAAAAAAAACAAATAAGTCTCAGGATGATAGGATAGCACTTCATACTCATTAATATGCTGTAATCAAATAGACAGATAATAAATGTTTTTGTTGGTAATGGTGGTGGTGGTTTTTTGTTTTTGTTTTCTTTTTTGAGACAGGCTCTCATTCTGTCATCCAGAATGACACTAGAGTGTAGTGGTGCAATCACAACTCAACCTCTTGGGCTCAGGTGATCCTCCCACCTCAGCCTCCCAGGTAACTGGGACTACCAGTTACCACCACACCTGGCTAATTTTTTGTACTATTAGTAGAGATGTGGTTTTGCCATGTTGCCCAGGCTGGTCTCAAACTCCTGTGCTCAAGAGATCCACAAGCCTCAGCCTCCCAAAGTGCTGGGATTACGGGTATGAGCCACTGTGTCTGGCCAAGTGTTGTTAAAGGGATAGATAAACTGAAACCCTCATACACTGCTAGTGGTCTGTAAAATGGTGCAGCCACTTTGGAAAACAATCTGGTAAACATAGGGTTGCCAGAAAAATGATTAAACACAGAATTACCATATGACCTAGCAAGTCTACTTCTAAGTATATACCCAAGAGAAATGAAAACATGTTTACACAAAAACTTGTAAATGAATTTTTATAGCATCAGTATACATAATAATCAAAGAGTGGAAACAATCTAAATGCCTATCAATTGATGAGTGGATAAATAAAATGTTCTATTTGTACAATGGAATAATATTTCCATATAACAAGAAGTGACGTAATGATGCATGGTAAAATATAAATGAACCTTGAAACGTTATGCTAAGGGAAAGAAGGCAGTCATAAAAGATCACATATGACATGATTCCATCTATATGAAATGTCCCAAATAGGCAAATGTGGGTTGGTGGTTAGTGGAGAAATACAGAATAACTGTTAATGGTTACAAGATTTCTTTTTGAGTGATGAATATGTTCTAAAATCAATTGTGGTGATGGTTGCATAACTGAATATACTAAGAACCATTAAATTATACACCTAATTGTTAATATCAATATTATTTTTGAGACAAGGTCTTGCTTTGTCTCCCAGGCTGGAGTACAGTGGTATGATCATGGCTCATTTGCAGTCTTGATCTCCCAGGCTTAAGTAATTTCCCTAATTCAGCCTCCCAAATAGCTGGGGCTATAGCCATGTACCACTATGCCTGGCTAATTTTTAAAATTTTTCAGTAGAGAGGAGGTCTCCCTATGTTGTCCAGGTTGGTGTCCAACTCCTGAGCTCAAGCAAACCTCTCACCTCAGCCTCCCAAAGTGCTGGGATTATAGACATAAGCCACCACGCCCAACTGAATTGTGTAGTTTAAATGGTTAAACTGCATTGTATATGAATTATATCTCAACAAAGCTGGCATGCAAAAAATAACTGAAATTATGACTGTCTACCATACACTATTGTTGTCTACTATCAGCCAGAGCTGCACCTAAACTCTGGTAAATAGAACCATGTCATAGGCAGTGAAGGCACAGACACATCTCTAGGGACTTCACATATAGATTTTAGTTTATAAAATGTTTGTGATGATTTTACCCATATAAATTTAAACTAGGGAAGCATAAATATTTTTTCTAATTTGACAACTCTTCCTGTGTAACCCATCAACAATAACATGCTGTAGGGATGAAGGAAAGTTTTCTTCCACTCCTTGAAAGGTCAAGAATTTCAGTCTATAAAACAAACTGACAATAGACAGATCAACAGTAGAAAAGGCATACAAATTTATTAACATGCAACTGCATGGGAGTCACACAAAGTGTGATATCCAAAGAAGGGCCAGATAGTTTAAATACCTTCTTCATAGGGGAAAGGGAGTGGGGGAATATAGGCAATTTGAGAGGAAAACTAAACGATGTTTAGGGGAGAAGAACAAACAATAGCCTAGGAGAAAGTCTGTCGGAGCTCTGGGTGTGGTGTCCAATCCAGTCATCATTCCAGAAAGTTAATCTTTGTTTTCTGAGATTATAGGAAGAAGATCTAAGACAATTGCATTCTCTCTAGAGAAACTTTCTGTAGTCCCATAAAGGAACTTCAGAGATAGCCTCTTTCTGTGCTTTTGGAGAGGCAGAAAACTGAGATTGGGGGACAGAGGGTGAGGGCGGGAGAAGGTCAGAGAGACTTTGGTTCTGAGGCTGTTTTTTTTTTTTAAAGATGGAGTTTCACCATGATGGCCAGGCTGGTCTTAAACTCCTGACCCCTCAGGTGATCCACCCACCTCGGCCTCCCAAAGTGCTAGGATTACCGGCGTGAGCCATCGCACCCAGCCTCTGAGGCTGTTTTTTCAGTTCAAAGCATGTCAAGAGGCTGGGCATGGTGGCTCATGCCTATAATCCCAGCACTTTGAAAGGCCAAGGTGGGAGGATGCTTGAGCCCAGAGTTCAAGATCAGCCTTGGCAACATGGTAAAACAATGTATCTACAAAAAAATACAAAAATTAGCCAGGCATGGTGGCTTGTGCTGATGGTACTAGCTACTTGAGAGGTTGAGGTGGGAGGATTGCTTGAGCGTGGCAGGTCAGGGTGCAGTGAGCTGAGATTATGCCACTGCACTCTAGCCTGGGTGACAGACAGAGTGAGTGGAGTTTTTTGTCTCTTAAAAAAAAAAAAAAAGGCATGTCAAGGCACCATATTTCTAGCATCCCTCTTTTTAGAAGGTAAAAGAATAAATCTCTGTGACTTTACAGAAGTCCTTGGGGAAATCTCAAAGGCAGTTGTAGTTCTTTGTGGTTCTCAATAAGTTTGAAGAGCACAAAGGCATTTGTAGACCAAAAATATTCCACTCCTTTGGGACAAAATCCACACACATCATTTTTATACACTCCTCAAAGTGGCAGAAATGAGCAGCACATTCATTATAGACCCAAAGAGATAGTCTCATGAAAATAGAAGTGAAAGAATATAAACTTGAAATTATGAGTAGTAGTGAATGTTTCAGTATTCTATCTTACTATCATGAGATAGTCTCACTGTCTGTCTAATGATTATCCATTAATTAACTCAACTTACCATCAGTCCAAGGTTTTAAGTTACTTAGAGATCTTGAAAATTGTCTTCAAGCTGACATACACAAGACATAATTATTGTTGACATAAAATTTATCAAAATAATGATTCAATCTTGGTAAATATACATTTTTATGTTTAAATATCTTAAACATGAAGTAGAAGTAAGGCAAGCTTATTCAATCAATTAACCTGTTTAAGACTGGGAAAAACATATCCAAGTAGCATAAGCACCTACATTTATAGTATTCTCATTCTCTAATAAATCAAAGAAGACATAGAAGACATAGGTATTTTTTGTTAAACCAATAATATCAAACTTGTCTCATTTGCCAAAAATGTATCTAAATTATGTGAACTTGAATTCTTAAAACATTAAGTTAGTTTCTGTAAGAGCTCAAAATAGAAAACAGATACGCAGAAAAGTCTAACACACTAGATTCTCTGCTCTCACCCAGCAGGATTTTTATTAACTATTAATTCAACTATTAATTCATTTACAGAGATCATCAAATAATCGGATCATAAAAGTAAATTCCCAGCCGTTACTTCCAGCAACAGGGAATAACTTACTGGCAGTAAACAACCCAAAACCCCAAAGGTAAAATTAGTAGAGAGAAGAATTAGAATGAGGAAAATGAGTGAGCAAAGTTCTCTTGCCACCTTGGATTTACTTCTGTGAGCCAAGAAAAGATCCACGTGGGCTTATACTGCTCAAGACATACATTTCTCTGCCTGCAAAGGTTACTTAGCTCTGGTAGGTAAATATACTGGGCATTTCAGTGGAACTTCCAAAATTGTTAAAACATAATTTTCTAGAAAAGGCTAAGATCATGATGGTCATATGGGTATACAAATGAGCATGTGTTAACATTTTTATTTTACTCATTCAGTAAGGAAAGCGGGTAGATATTGTAATTGGTTTAAAGGAAAATTCAAAGACACAAATTTCTATGGAGTAAAGAAATGGAATTACAAATAGAGGCAAAACTGGGTTTTTCCCCCATAGGAGATGGGAAGTCAATTGACCTCCACCTTATAAGACAGAATATGCATGTTTATTGTCAAAGCAAACCACAGCCAGACAGAAACTTAAAGTGATAAAGACAAATTTTATTCAAGAACTATTGCAATAGGGAAAAAGGTATCAGCATAGAATGAAACCCCATTCTTCATACAAGGAAAAGCGGGGATTTATAGCTAAGGAACAGGGCAGAGGTCAGTGGATAAAAAATGACTAAGAGAAAACATCAAGGCTATGGGGATTATTGCTACGCAGCCTACTGTGATAACATATAGAGGATGAAGGAAGAGGAATTTGATCACCTATCAGTAGTGATCAGATACCAAGGGTAGGGGATTTTTGCCATATTGACTCAACAGGATTCTTGCTAAAGCTGGACTAGGTGGGTCAAGGATGAGACCAAGGATGAGACCTAGTTAAAAAGAAGATTTAAAGGAGCCTAAGGGAAGGGTCTTTGTCACTTTTAACTTGCAAAGAGTCATAAAATAGCTCAAAGATTAGGAAAGGCTAAAATCTAGTAACCCGGAGTGATAAGCTGTTTATGGATAATGCATTAAAGCACATTTTTTTCCCTATGGTCTCTTATTAGAGATGTCTTTATATAGCATCTATTCATATCTTCTGTAGATCCCATAAATGTTTAATCGCTTCTCAAATAAAACCTGGCTGTTAAGTGACTAGTTGAGAAAATATTTCTACTTATAGGGTAAATGTAAAGTGGCTTCGTTAATACTGATAGATAATGCAGCAAGTGGCCCTAAGATTGTCTCGAGGAAAGAACTTTTATCTGAGGACTTTTAATTATCAGGTCCTGACCTGGTGCAATGGCTCATGCTTGTAATCCCAGCACTCTGGGAGGCTGAGGCAGGTGGATCGCTTGAGCTCAGGAGTTCAAGACCAGCCTGGGCAACATGGTGAAACCTCATCTCTACAAAAAATAGGAAAATTTAGCAGGGTGTGGTAGTGCATGACTATATTCCCAGCCACTTGGGAGGCTGGGAGGTGGAGGTTGTAGTGAGCCGAGATGGTGCCATTGCACTCTTGCCTAGGCGACAGAGTGAGACCCTGTCTCAAATTAAAAAAAAAAAAAAAAAGACTATATTTATTAGACCCAAAAAGACATTTACAAGGAGACTGCAATAATGTCCTATTTCCCACTTTGAGCTATGTATTCATCTCTTGAAACTGCTTGCTTTTGCTACAAGTAGCTATAAATTAAGCTAATAATGCCACAGCAGACACTGTAACCTACACCCTATAGCTAACAATATAGGCCAATCACTAATAGATGCCATTTCCATAAACCAATGAGAATTCCTGACAAGCAACTTTGTATCAGCCCACTCTGTGTCTCCCTTTTTTGCCTTTAAAAACCCACTTGTAACTACTGCTTGTTGGAGTATATTATATACTCAGGGCAACCTGAATCTGGGCTTCTGGTGTTACAGTCTGCAAGCTTGGCCCATATAAACTATGTATATTAATTTTGCTTCAGCTTCTTCCTTTTAGGTTGACACTCTAAAGAAACAAAACAGTAATGACAACATAAAGCTATATGTCTAATTTCAACTCGAAAAAAAATTAAATCAAGTTAAAAAGCTTTTTCTGAGCAAGGTGCGGTGGCTCATGCCTGTAATCCCAGCATCTTGGGGGTCCAGGCGGGCGGATCACAAGGTCAGGAGATTGAGACCATCCTGGTCAACATGATGAAACCCCATTTCTACTACAAATGCAAAAATTAGCCAGGCGTGGTGGCACACGACTGTAATCCCAGCTACTCAGGAGGTTGAGGAAGGAGAATTGCTTGAACCCAGGAGGCGGAGTTTGCAGTGAGGCGGCTGAGATCACACCACTGCACTCCAGCCTGGCCAGAGAGCAAGGCTCTATCTCAAAAANAAAAAAAAAAAAAAAAAAAAAAAAAAAAAAAAAAAAAAAAAAAAAAAAAAAAAAAAAAAGAAGCCTTTTCTTTTTTCTCTTTGTATTGATGAAGTTCAGGACACATCGTCTCAAAATGTGACCCTAAAACTGTAAAAGACCAGAATAATACACCATCCAAATCAGGATTTTTGACATAGAATTTTTAGAGCTGAAATATTTTGGGAAACAGCAGACACAGGAGAAGCTCTGTAAATGAGAGTAGAAGTTACCCTTCGGTAAGAGAAATTTATGTTTATAAAGAAAATCTTTCTTTGAGGGTGTCTCTCTCTCAGTACCAGGAAGAGAATGACTAAATCACAAGAGACTCTTAATCAATGGAGAAGGAACTCACTGAAGTTTGCATAACAAACCTTGTTCTTGCATACTGGATTCTTCCTATCTCCCATAACCAGCCTGTCCCAATAAACTGCTCTTTTTGTTCCAGCAAAGGATGGTATTTAAGGCTGAAGTTTAAACGACCCTTTGAGATCTTCTCTTGAGATTTAGCCTGGAGATTTACTCTTTCAGATTTCCCTGAGTATCTTTTCCATGTATACTGGAGGTATACATGCTATTAAATGTTTATTTACTTTTCACCTCTTAACCTGTATGTTTTTATAGCATCTCAGCTACAAACTATCTAGAGAGACAATTATTTTTCTCCTCTATGGTTTGATATTCAATTACCTGTTTAACTGATTAAAATGTTTTTTCCTATTATTTGTTTGGGTATCATTTATAGACAATATTCAAAAGAAAATAAATTGCCTACTGCTGGAAATAACTAAAGTTAAAGGCTGAAGTAGAGAGGCCCAAACTTATGAAATAAATTAAATAATTGATGGCTTCACTTAATAAGCATTGGGGATTATTCTCAATTGCCAGGTACCATGTGTTATCCAACCAAACTTCGGTCAGCCCCCCTGGTGCATCTAAGGCAAACATTGACACCAAGATTTGCAGCGAGAGAAAGTGAAGAATTTTTTGCATGACACCAAGCAAGGAGAATTGGGCAGCTAACACTTAAGACTCAAACTCTCCCGTGGCTTAGAAGCCAGGGCTTTTAAAGGCAGGGTACCTTTCAGGAAAGCAGAAGTTACAGGCAAAATCATACGTAATTCAATACATAGAGGTTATATATTGGTTTTGCCTCAAAAGGCAGGATATCTAGGAGTGGGCGCTTGCAAGTCACAGAGAGGCTCACAGATTATTTGATTTACAATTGGTTAAGGAAACAATGCTTTGCCTAAAAACTTGGGATCAGAAGAAAGGAATGTTAAGAGTTGGTCTATGGGCATGATGAGTCTCTCCAGGCCCATTATGAAGACATTTAGAACAAGAGACAATGGCCAGAGTTCAGTCCTCAGTTCTCCCTTGACAGTGGTCAGCATTTTCCATCTCGTGGGGGTACAGGTTTCTGAAAAACAACGCAGGGACATATGTCAAGATGTTATCTTTAGTTTTTATAGAGAAACAAATATTTTATGACTCTAACTTACTTGGGTAGCTATTGTTTAAGCTCATTATCTTATTGATTAGTGGATTATTTATTTCTCAAGGATAGTGGGGTGCCTGAAATTTTCCCCTAAAGGGACTCAAGATTTTTTTCTTTATTTCCATGCTCAGAGGATAGGGGAGCAGGACCCTAAGAGGCATATCATGTGCTTTAAAAGAAAATGCAGTTTCAGCTTTCAAGAGCTTTAAATTTTTTATTTTGTATGTATTTTTTGAGACAGCATCTCACTCTGTCACCCAGGCCGGACTCTGGAGTGCAGTTGCACAATCTCAGCTCACTACAACCTCTACCCTCCCTCCTCCCCCACCAGGGTTCAAGTGATCCTCCTACCTCAGCCTCCCAACGAGCTGAGACCACAGATGTGAGCCACCACACCCAGCTAAGTTTTTGTATTTTTGGTAGAGACAGGGTTTCATCATGTTGCCCAGGCTAGTCTTGAACTCCTGAGCTCAAGGGATTTGCCCATCTCAGTCGCCCAAAGTGCTGAGATTACAGGTGTGAGCCACCATGCACGGCTAAGAAGAATTTTAAATTTATCTGTGCCAGCAATTATCTGTAGATAGTGGTAAGAATATTATTATTATTATTACTATTATGAGAGAAGATCTTACCCTGTCACCCAGGCTGGAGTGCAGTGGTGCAATCACGAGTCACTGCAGTCTTGTCATCCTGGGCTCAAGCGATTCTTCCATGTTAGCCTCCCAAGTAGCTGGGACTACAGGCATGTACCACATGCCCAGCTAAATTCTAATATTTTTGTAGAGATGGGGTCTCACTGTGTCGCCCAGGCTGTCTTTAATGACTGGCCTGAAGCAGTCCTCTTGCCTTGGCCTCCGAAAGTGCTGAGATTACAAGTATGAGCAACCACACCCAGCCAGCTGTAAAAATATTATAATGCAGGTATGCAGAAGTGTCTGAGAGTCTAGGTCGTTAAGTTGGGAAGGCCAGAGATGTGTGGAAAAGAGGGCTTCAAAGAGAGTGAGCACCAAGTAGTGGGCCAGGAGAGGTGGCTCATGCCTGTAATCCCAGCACTTTGGGAGGCCAAGGAGGATGGAACTAAGATCAGGAGTTCAAGACCAGCCTGGCCAACATAGTGAAACCTCTTCTCTACTAAAAATAAAAATATAATTAGCCAGATATGGTAGTGCATGCCTGTAATTCCAGCTACTTAGGAGGCTGAGGCAGGAGAATCGCTTGAGCCCAGACGATGGAGGTTGCAGTGAGCCGAGATTGTGCCATTGCACTCCAGCTTGGGCAACAAGAGTGAAACGCCATCTCAAACACACACACACACACACACACACACACACACACACACACACACACACACAGCCCCACCAAGCATATGGCTTGAAAGGCAAGGGAGCAGGTATCATTCTGGAAATTATAAGTCCTTCTGTGTAGCTGAAGCATAGAATGTAAGAAGGAAGGGATGATTAGAAAGAAGGAGGCAAAGAAAGCAGAACCAGCCATAAATGAGCCTACTGTGACAAACTGCAGAGCCAGGGCTCTCTGTTGCAGGTGAAGCATTTTAAGCTAGAAAGTTGCAGGATCAAATTTGCATTTTTAGAAAGATGGCCTAGGAAGCAGGATGGGGAATGGGTTGTTAACTATGTTTCCCAATGTATATTCATGATTTAGCACAAAGTTTTAACTGATTCTCAAATTCCCCCTGAGAACTTTCTTTACAATGTTTGGTCTGTAGCTACAACTTGGCTACACTGTAAAGCAAAGCTGTGACTGTGATAGAAGGTGAATGAGAAAAATGAAGGGGGGCACATGATAATATGAAGTGGGGGTCAACAAAGGATGGCCTGAAGGCAAAGTTTGATGCTGTTATTGTAAAAAAAAAATTTGTTGGAACACAGCCACCCCTATTTGTTTTTGTCTTGTCTATGGCTACTTTTGTGCTGCAACAGTGCAGTTGATTAGTTGTGTGAGAGTGCATGGAACCCAAAGCAGAACATATTTTACTCTCTGACTGTTAATAGAAAAAGTTTCCTGAGCTCTAATTTAAAGGGTTAAAATTTTGTATATTAACATATTTTATTTTTTAATTTATTATTTATTCCCTATATTCAAAAAGGATTTGTCCAAATGTTAAGGCCAGCCCAATGCAAAATGTCAAACCTTGAAAGGTGTCCTGGTACTAATATTTGAAGGTGACTACACTAAGGCCATGTAGAAGATTGTCTTGATGACTTTAATTCTTCTAAAAATCTTCCAAGAAGGAGAAGAAAAATCTCATTTATGTACTATTGAATTTGATATTTTTTTTTGTTCAATGAAAGGCACTTGATAACAGATAAATTTAAAAATATTCTGCATAACTTTTAGCACCTGGAATTCAAAAATCGCAAAGACAGTGAGTTTGGTGTTAGAGTACAGTAAGCCTGATTTTTACTGGATTCCTGGTTTAATGCCTACGGGCAATCCCTTATTTGTGGGAGGAAAATGCACAGAAGTATTTGTTTCTTTGACTTAACTTAGCAGCTTCTGAGGGTCCCTGTTCTAAATAAGACTTAGATTGCATCAAATAGGCACCTTACAGAGACTACAGGACTCAGAATAGGTCAGACTCCAACACTTTACTCACGGCATCTTCTGTAGCCTCCTGTACTCCCACAAGCTGCCTGCTTAGCCACCATTAGCGAGGACAACTCTAGATATTTGAAATTTTGGTATAGAGATGCAAAACCCTATTTCATGGCTCAATTTTCTGTAGTGTCTCCATACTCACCTCAGGAGACTGTGACTGGAACGTATGCACCAGTAGCATTTATTTAATAAGAACCTCCTTTGGCTCTTATTGCTAAACCCAATGAGTAGTTTAAGGCCAGAGAACATTGATGCTTAAAGAGAAAAGAGTATATTTCAGTCCTTGATTGAAATTATCCAACGTTTTGAAAAAGTCAATTTGGATAACAGCTGGTGTTTCACCTCCTAGTGTTAAACCCATCTTCCCTATGCTGTCTTTTTGGATTTGTTAATCAAGTTTCCTGTCTTCTCCAGAAAGCAGCTTAATTGTTTATGTTCTGCAGAAACCCCTCACTGAGAAAGAGATTTAATTTGTATCTTAATCCAATATTTTTATGCAGTATGGTAAAACTCTATTACTTGTTACAGTATATTGTCAGCTTCATCATTAGTCTCCTGATAGAATTTCTTCCTTTGATCTTAATCTGACTTCTATTTTTCTGTTACCTCTGTCACAACTTTTGGGTTACTTTTTGACCCAAAAATACCCTTTTCTGCCAGAGAAAAACATCATCATCACCACAAGAAATATTGATTGCATGCCCACAGGGTGCATGTCATTGTACCTGGGGTTTTACCAGGTTTCATTAGCTTTCTTTCCTGGTGCAGCAGAATGGCACTCAAACAATAACAAAATACAAAACCAAAAATAAACACAAAAACCCCACAAATCAACCTGCTTTGTGTCATTCCTTCTGTCTGGAGGAAATGAAAACTGGTATTCTAAAGTGTGAACCAGGCACTAAGATGGATCTCAAAAATAGGTCCTTTAATTAGAAATATATTCAAGTCTACATAAATGTATTATTAGCATGACCTTGTTTGTTTCTTGGTGGAATAACTTTCTCTTCCAACCACACTTTTCCCTTTTTGCCCCCATCTGCCCTTCTGACAGCAACAAAATGAGTGTTAGCAATGTATTATTATTTGACATCCTTCTTTTTATAAAATTGAATTTCTTTTGATAAATGTCAGAAGGGGACACACATTCTTCAGTAAAATGAGCTGAGCCTAGAACAGATTTGTCACTGACACCTCACCAGTCATCTCTTTTGCTTCTGACAAATACAGTATGTCCTGAGCTTGTCTGTCCTTGGTGACCTTAAGGAAATGGAAAAGTGATTCCATCCTTTCTGATTTCAGCACGGTGAATTGTCACAGATGGCAAGTTAGAAATGATTAAAGTGTTTACATATTCTTTCCTTGTTGCTTTCCTCTCTGGGCAAATGTATAGAAGGATGGCAGAACAAAACAATGTGAAATAAAACTAGTTTATGTGAAATAAGACTATTTTACATTTTGGTTCTGCAATGTTTAATGCTGTAAAGATTATTCATGTTCATTTCACAAGTACCTTTTAGCATTATAGAAGGATCAATTTAAAATAGCTGATTTTTCAACTTTGACTCTCCCTCTTTATAAATCATATTAAAACACGGAAACATCACATAAAATAACCTTTAACCTTATTTCAGAAAGTGGGTCAGTCTTTGTCTAAGAACATGATGTTATTATTATTATTCCAATGGCAAGACTGCCCTGAAGAGCTGATGGTATAGGAAGTGAAAGTCAGGGAAGAAAGTAAGAGGTTTGAAGTTGTTACCCTCAGAAACAGAAGACAATAAAAATGAGTATAATATTAAGGTAGTGATGCAAGGTATTATCCTATTTTCATGTAGTTAGTCCTAGAAATAATAGGAAATCAGCTGGGCACAATGGCTCATGCCTATAATCCCAGCACTTTGGGAGGCTAAGGCCGGCAGATAATGAGGTCAGGAGTTTGAGATCAGCGTGTCCAATATAGTGAAACCCCGACTCTACTAAAAAATACAAATATTAGCCAGGCGTGGTGATGCATGCCTATAGTCCTAGCTATTCAGGAGGCTGAGTCAGGAGAATCACTTGAATCCATGAGGCAGAGGAGGTTGCAGTGAGCTGAGATTGCACCACTACACTCCAGCCTGGGCAACAGAGTGAGACTCCGTCTCAAAAAAAAGAAGAAAGAAAGAAATAATAGGAAATCTTTCTTTCCCAGATCTGCCTGAAACTCTGTTGTTACTGCACCTTATCTGTTTTTTAAACTTTGAACTAGAAGATTCAATGTTAACAATATAGGAAAGATTTAAATTGGTCTTTACAGAAGGTAAAAATGGATCAATCACTCCTTTAACAAACTGTTACTAATCTCTGCAGTGTGTAGATGCTGTGTTAGGCGTGGAATGGGTAGAGAACTACAGGAAAGGTTCTTGCTCTCATGAGATTAATTTGCCAGTAATCAAGTAAATGAATTTGTAGATTATTGTCTTAGTTCATTTAAGTTGCTATAAAGGAATACCTGAGGCTGGGTAATTTATAAAGAAATTGGTTCATGGTTCTTCAGGCTGTACAAAAAGCATGGAACCAGCATCTGTTTCTGATGAAGGCTTCAAGCTGCCTCCACTCACGGTGGAAGGCAAAGGGGAACTGGCATGTGTTGAGATCATATGGTGAGGGAGGAAGCAAGAGAGAATGCAGGGGAAGGTGCCAGGCTCTTTTTAACAACCAGCTCTCACAGGAGCTAACAGAGTGAAAACTCACTCATTACCAGAGGACAGTACCAAGACATTTGTGAGGGATCTACCCCCATGACCCAAACAGCTCTCATTAGGCCCCACCTCCAACAATGGAGACCAAATTTGAACATGAGATTTGGAGGGTCAAACAAACCAAGCTATAGCAATTATGAAATTGCCGTGGGGGAAATACACTGGAAGCTATAAAACAAAATAACAAGGAAGGCAAATTTGAATAGCAGTAATGAATGCCACAGGCATTATTCTATTTAATAATTCAAAAGCATATATGTGTATATTGATCATGTATCGAGCACTTACCCTATGTCTAGTAATCTTCTAAGTGCTTTAAAAGGGTTATTTAATTAACTCAACAATTTTTTGAGGAGGGTTGTTATGGACTGAATGTTTGTATCCCGTCAAAATTCAAATTCTAAAATACCTAATTTTAATGTGATGATATTTGAAGATGGATCCTCTGGAAGGTAGTTAGGTCATGAGGGTGGAGCTTTCACAATGGGATTAGTACCCTTATGAGAAGAAACACCAGAGAGACGACCTTTCTTTTTCTTGGGCAAGTGAGGATCAGCAAGAAGGAGGCTGTCTGCAAACCAGAAAGAGAGTCCTCCCTAGATACAGAATATGCTAACACCTTGACCTTGGGCTTCCCAGCCACAGAGCTATGAGAAATAAATGTTTACTGTTTAAGCCAGTCATTACATGGTATTTTTGTTAGAGTAGCCCAAACTGACCAAGACAAGGTCTTCACTATTTCACATTACAATGAAAAAGCTGAGGCACAGAGAGGTTTAATAATTTCACAAGATCAAGAAACTAATAAGCAGTAAAACCAGGATTTATCCCAACTAAACTAGCTCTAGATCTGTGTCCTTAACTATTGTTGTTACAATCCATCCAGTAGTTATTACATAAATTGCTTAAGTGCTGAATATTGTGCCAAGTAATTGAAATACAAATATGAATAAAAATGGTGCATTATTTTTAAGAAGCTCACAATCTAGAGGGGGAGACAGAATAGTAATTAGAATGCAGTGAGATAAGTATAATAATAGAAATATGAAAGAAATTATATTAGAAGCACCAAGGGTACAACACTACCATGCATAGTGTTTATTGTTTTCTTATTAAAAAAAAACTAATAGAGTAATCCATGAGGCAGTTTAAAGAGTGCTGCTAAATTTGCTACTAAGGCAAATGGGAAATCAAAGTGCTGTTAATGACTCCTTCCAAACTTAGTTCATAGATATTCATTAGCCCTTATAGGCCAAATTCATTAGCCCTCAATGATGCTAGCTTTTTCTTCTATTCCTGCCACACAGGGATAGAATTTGGAATTAAGAGGGAAAGAATTGTGTTGGAATAGTTAATTGAGCACTAAAATTACACTCTATCTTATGTTATTAACCACTGCTTGGTGAAGTTTACTTTTTTTCCCTTCATTTTCTTCATTCCTCAATTCTAAATCCATAATTCCAATTCTTGCCTAACATCCCCATATGAATATTTCCCAAATGTCTCACAGTCAACATGTTCTACCCATGGTGTTAATATTGTAGGAGAGAAAAGTGTAATGGTTTTCCTCACCCATTGTAAGAGTCATGGCTGACACTCCTGTAACAAAAGACAGATTAACCAGATAAAAGGCTAACAAATTTATTTAATCAAAGTTTTATGGGCCAGGCACAGTGGCTTATGTCTGTAATCTTAGCACTTTGGGGGTCTGAGGCAGGCAGATCACCTGAGGTCCGGAGTTCAAGACCAGCTTGACCAACATGGAGAAACCCCACCTCTAATAAAAATATAAAATTAGCTGGGAGTGGTGGCGCATGCCTGTAATCCCCGCTACCTGGGAGGCTGAGCCAGGAGAATTGCCTGAACCCTGAAGGCAAAAGTTGTGGTGAGCCTGGATTACGTCATTGCACTCCAGCCTGGGCAACAAGACATTCCGTCTCAAAAAAAAAAAAAAAAGCTGGTAAACTTCCGGGAGTGGGGAACCACCAGGTTGCCTAAGGAGGGGTGAACGGGCCCAGGTCGGAAACAGAGCAGGTTAAAACTTCCGTGCTGATCAGTGGTGGGATTGCACTTGTGAATAGCCACTGCACTCCAGCCTCGGCAACAAAGTGAGACCCTGCCTCTTTAAAAAAAAAAAAAAAAAAAGTTTTATGTGACACAGGAGTCTTCAGAAATGAAGACCCAAAGACCAAGGAAAAAACTGTTTTTATATTTGGATTCCATGAAGAATGGACAGCCATGTAGAAATGCAATTGGCCAAAACGTTATAATAGAATGGTAATAGACTGAAGGGGAAAACTCAGTAACACCTTTCTGTTTAGATTCTTCTTGATCTCTCCAGGTAGTATTCCTTTCTCCCAGGGTGGGGCAAGACCCATCTGAAATGAGGGTTTTCAAGGGAGAAGGAAAATAGTTATCTTTCTAGGTTTTATGTCTTGTTTTGCGGGAGAGGGGTTCTAGTTTCCATGACCCGCCTTAGGGAAGAGGAATTTTGATACCTATGACTCACTTGGAGGAGAACAAATGCAACATACATTTTTAAATAAGATTATCTTCTAATGATCTGGGTGGACAGGAATTTTGGAAGGACACTATTCAACTCACTGCACTCCCATATCCAATTAGTTACCGTAGCAAACTCTGTCAATTGTTCACCAAATATCCAGTGCCTGGGTACTCAGTGCTAATAATGTTTTTTCAAAAGGACAATGTGATCAGCTCCTAGCTATGGACCATGATCAGTCTCAGGTGATCAAGACACTTCTATTCCCCACTTTCCCAGCCTCTACTGTAGCTAGAGGCTGCCATGTGACTCAGGTCCAGCCAATCACTCACCTAAAGTAGGCTGTGGAGGAGATGGTTGTTCAACAACATGAGAGAAAAACCAAGAGACCTGAGAAATGATGTCACTGATATTGTCAAGCTTCTGCACCAACACCAGCAGCCACCTACCTGCATCTACTTGAATAAAATAAGCCTCTGTATGTTCAACTCTGTTCAAAAGAAATTCTGTTTCTGTTCTGCATCCAAATGGATTTCTAATTGATTTATTCACCAAGCTCAGTTAATTTTTTCAAAATATCTCCAATTTATTGTTTCCTTTCCAGTCAATCAAGTCTTCATCATATTTTGCTAGACAATTACAACATCCTAATTAGCTTCCTTGCCTCATTCCAGTCTCATCTGCTCCCTATGGGTCCACCAGGGTAATTGTTCCGAAACACAAATCATGCCCTCTGCTCAAAAACTTTCCTCAGCTCTCAGTCTCTTAGAGAATACAGTCTAAATTTGTTAGTACTAATGATCTGGTCTCAATAATTTTTTCTAATTTACTTACTATCTCTCATGCACTCTATACTTTGCACTACAAAATTACACTCCAAGATAGACCCTGTAATTGCACATCATAGCCTCTCTTTTCAGACTGGAAAAATTTGTGGGAATCCTATTTAGTCTTCAGAGCCCAGCTCAACGTGTTCTCCTCCAGGAAGCTCTCCAAAGTCATCCAGTCAGAATTAATCCTTGAACTCTGATACTTAGTTGTTTGTTGCTGTACTTCAGGCAGTCCTAGGCTTTAGAATGCTTGACTTTCAAACAACTAGCACCTCCATCCAATGTACATAACAATTCTCTTTCCTAGGCTGAATCTAGACTTTCATCCTTCACCAATTACCAAGTATTCCACAGCATCACGGGGTGCTTCTGCCTGATGGCCAGCTGGTTGATATTAGTAATTTTATCATTTCTATTCCTTTGTAATGCCTGTGCAATTGCTTACATATTTTAATGCATTTTACTTGATATTTTAGACACATGAAAATAACACTACTAATGAAAATGTAACTGAGACTAACTTAAAAATCATGAAATAGGCTCAAATTTGCTGTATCTTTAGCTTTACTTAAATTGTTCCACTGCGTTTAATTTTGAAGGAAGAGCACAAAATTAAGAATATATGTAGGGCTGGGTATGGTGGCTTATACCTGTAATCCCAGCACTTTGGGAGGCCAAGGCAGGTGGATCACCTGAGGTTGGGAGTTTGAGACTAGCCTGGCCAACATGGCAAAATCTGTCTAAAAATACAAAAATTAGCCAGGCGTGGTGGCACGTGTCTGTAGTCCCAGCTGTTTGGGAGGCTGAGGCAGGAAAATCGCTGGGACAGGGGAGGTGAAAGTTGCAGTGAGCCAAGATCATGCCATTGCACTCTAGCCTGGATGACAGAGTAAGACTCCACCTCAAAAAAAAAAAAAAAAAAAGAATATATGGAGGATGCAGAAGTACGGATGCTCATACAATGTGGGCTATGTCCCAATAAACATCAACAGTTGAAAATATTGTAAGGCAAAAATGCATTATACATCTAACCTACTAAACATCATAGCATAGCCCAGCCTACCTTAAACATGCTCAGAACACTTACCTTAGCATACAGTTGGCAAAATCATCAAACACAAAGTCTGTTTTATAATACAGGGTTGAATGCCTCACATAATTTATTGAATACTGTATATGAGAAGTGAAAAACAGAATGGTTGTATGGGTACAACAGTATTTCTACTGAATGTATCTCACTTTTACATCATAATAATGTGGAAAAATTGTAAGTAAAAAAACTCTCAAACCATCATAAGCCAGGGATTGTCTGCATATTATTGTTAAGTTGTGACTTAAAGTGTAAGTTTAGTAATGGGAAAAATGCAGACATGTTTAAAATTATGGAGTAAGAATTAGCCACGAAAATTTGCAATTATTCGAAGACAGAGAGAAAATCTCAAGTCCTTTAAGCTATTGACTGGATACAATTTGGTTAAGAATTTTTCTAGCAAGAAAAAAATAAGGACTGGCATTCTATGTTTCTTCTTATTAAAAATGCTCACAAGTTACATATCACAGCATCAGGATTCTCTACAAAATCTCCATTAGCAAATCCTCCCCAAAATGAGAATGTCCCTTTTTCAGAATAATAAATGCTATCTAACGGAAAAAAAGAATGGTAAATTGAGGCAAGAAATTATAATGACTTTATTGTCTCTAATGTTTAATTTGCATTTTTAAATTTAAAAAATGCTTTTAAAATTTAAAATGGGATAAAACAAAATACACATTTACGCCATGATTACAGATTGCATAATACATTTAGCCCAGTATAAAGAGAATCCCCCACATAGCTCAACTTCTATAGGCACAGTACAAAGGGAGATGTTAAATAATTGGGCTCCAAGAGACAAAGAATTTTTGATCGAATAAGCTTAGGAATGCCACTTACTAAATCCAGTCTTGTAGATTCAAAAAATACATTTGCATTTTAAAGGTTATAGGAAGTCTTCACAGTTATAAAAATCCATTTGACTTTGTTTAATAATTAAACACTCACTTATTTGCAAACAGGAAAAATGTTTTTCCTTTCAGCACACCTATGAACAACCCATCCCAAGAAAAAGAAACAAAAACATTAAAAAAAATCTTTCCTTAAATCCTAGTTTAGGAAGAGCTAAATTAGGATTTCAGGGGAAAAAAGCTCTTACTATTTTAAATCTTTTTGCTGTGCCTAGTACAGTTTTTAGCAGAAAAGCTCTTAAGAAACGCTTATTATTAATGAGAGAAAATTGAAATGGAAGCCACTTTGGAGTGCTTGCCTCCGAGGCATGTGAACCAGAGCAACTCCATCTTGAATAGGAGCTGGGTAAAATAAGGCTGAAACATACCGGGCTGCATTCCCAGGTGGCTAAGGCATTCTAAACCACAGAATGAGATAGGAGGATGACACAGGATAGAGGTCATAAAGACCTTGATGATCACGCCTGTAATTTCGGCACTTTGGGAAGCCGAGGTGGAAACCTGAGGTCAGGAGTTCGAGACCAGCCTGACCAACATGGTAAGACCCCATCTCTACTAAAAATATAAAAATTAGCCAGATGTGGTTAAATCCCAGGTACTTAGGAGGCTGAGGCAGGAGAATCACTTGGACCCCGGAGGCGGAGGTTGCAGTGAGCTGAGATCATGCCACTGCACTTCAGCCTGGGAGACACAAGGAGACTCCATCTCAAAAACAAACAAAGAAAAAACACCTTGCTGATAAAACAGGTTGCAGTTAAGAAGCGGCTAAAACCCACCAAAACCAAGACGGCAATTAGAGTGACCTCTGGTCGTCCTCACTGCTATATTCCCACCAGCACCATGACAGTTTACAAATGCCATGGCAACATCAGGAAGTTACCCTCCACGGTCTAAAAACCGGAGGCATGAATAATCCACCCCTTGTTTAGCATATTATCACGAAATAACTATAAAAATGGGAAACCCGAAGCCCTTGGGGTTGCTGTGTCTATGGAGTAGGCATTCTTTTATTCCCCTACTTTCTTAATAAACTTGCTTTCACTTTACTCTATGGACTTCCCCCGAATTCTTTCTTGCGTGAGATCCAAGAACTCTCTCTTGGAGTCTGGATCAGGATCCCTTTGCTGTAACACTTGGGAGCTCTGAAAAAGCTTTAAAAGAATCTTGACTTCCAACCAATGATCATTTTCCCCATTGTGATAACATACACATAACATAAAATTTATCATTTTAACCTTTTTCAACTGTACAATTCAGTGGCATTACGGACATTCACATTGTTGTGCAACCATTACTACTCTATTTCCAAAACTCTTTCATTATCCCAGACAGAAACACTATGCCCATTAACCAACTCTATCCGTATTCCTCTCGGTCCCTGAAAACTTCTATTCTACTTTCTGTCTCTATGAATTTGACTATTTTAGGTACTTTATATAAGTGAAATTATACAATATTTGTCCCTTTGAGTCTGGCTTACTTTACTTAGCACAATGTTTTCAAGGTTCATCCATGTTATAGCATGTATGAAAATTTCATTCCTTTTTAAGGCTGAATAATATTTAATTATATGTATATGCCACATTGAGTTTATTCATTCATTTGGGCTGATGGATATTTGGGTTGTTTCTACCTGTTGGCTATTGTGATATAGGGAAAGAGAAGTATTTTCTCACTCATCCTAGGTTCATGGCTGAGGCCCCTATAATAAAATGCAGATCAACAAGAGAAAAGCATATGAATTTATTCAATATAAGTTTTATGTGACATGGGAGCCTGCATAAGGCAATGAAGACCCAAAGAAGCAGATTGAATGTGTTTACTTTTATGCCAAGTTTGATGAATAAATGGCTAGACATGGAGAAATAGACTTGGACAAAGGGAGTATGATCTACCAGTAATGAATTGGGGGAAACTTAGCAAGGCCTGTCTGTTCAGATTCTGCCTGATGTCTCTGTGCCTTTGGCTGCTTTCATCCAGTTATTACAGAGGGTACCCCTCACATGAGGGTCCTACAATCTACTTCAAGGGAAGGTCAGCAAAGCGTTCCTAAATTTTATGACTTGCTTCAGGAATGAAGGGTGGAGTAAGGTGAGAGTGACCTTCCTTCCTGATTCTGCTGTTTTCTCAAATACTTTCAGCTTAAAGTACTTTGGGGTAGAGTGTCTTGAATTCTATCAGTGAATAATGCTGCTATCAACATTGGTGTACAATAATCTGTTTGAGCCCCTACTTTTAATTACTTTAGGTATATACCTAGAAGTAGAATGCTAGATCATGTGGTAATTCTATGTTTAACTTTTTGAGCAATTGCCATACTGTTTTCCACAATGGCTGCACCATTTTACATTCTCACCAGCAATAGGTGTTGGTTCCAATTTTTCTATATCCTCATTGCTATGGTTTAAATGTTTTTGTCCACTCCAAAACTCATGTTGAAACTTGATCTCCAACTCAACAGTGTTAGGAGATAGGGCATAATGGGAGGTGTTTAGGTCATGAGGCTCCACCCTTATGAATGGATTAATGCTGCCAGAAAACAGGCCTGCAGGAGTGGGTTCTCTCTCTCTTCTGCCCGTTTGTGGGTTGAGGAAACCACATTTCTCCTCTTCAGAGAATATGGCATTCGAGGCACTATCTTGGAAGCAGAGAGATCAGTACCTAACTTGCCAGTCCCTTGATCATGAGCTGCTCAGCCTCCAGAACTGTGAGAGAATAAATTTCTGTTCTTTATAAATTACCCAGCCTGTGGTATTTTATTACAGCAGCACATAATGAAGTAAGATATCAGTGATGTTGAACATCTTTCTATGTGCTTATTAGTCATTATTATATTTTCTTTGGCTGTTTCTGAATCTCAATAAATGATTTTTTAAAAATTCTATATGACATTTTAATATACAAGTTGTCATATTTTAAAATCACACTGATCTTTTTTTTTTTTTTTCTTTTTTTCTTTTTTTTTAAAGATGGAGTTTTCACCATGTTGGTCTGGCTGGTCTTGAACTCTCGACCTCAGGTAATCCACCAGCCTTGGCCTCCAAAGTGCTTGGATTACAGGTGTGAGCCACCATGCCTGGCCAAATCACACTGATCTTTTTTTTTTTTTTTTTTGAGACGGAGTTTCGCTCTTATTACCCAGGCTGGAGTGCAATGGCGCGATCTCGGCTCACCGCAACCTCCGCCTCCTGGGTTCAGGCAATTCTCCTGCCTCAGCCTCCTGAGTCGCTGGGATTACAGGCACGCACCACCATGCCCAGCTAATTTTTTGTAGTTTTAGTAGAGACGGGGTTTCACCATGTTGACCAGGACGGTCTCGATCTCTTGACCTCGTGATCCACCCGCCTCGGCCTCCCAAAGTGCTGGGATTACAGGCTTGAGCCACCGCGCCCGGCAAATCACACTGATCTTTAGCCACACAGGGACTTTGGTTAGAAGAGAAGGTTATTCCTTGATTCTCAATTCTAGGATTCTCAGGGGAGAGCAGTAGACTTACTTCCTTTTAATGATCTCATAACAGAGTAAAGAGGATTCAGGACCTTTCGATTTGTCAATACAGAGGACAGAGCTGACACAGAAATTCTTACCACTCTAAATACATAAACATGTTAAATAAAATATTACTATTTCATTCAATCAATGATTTTTTAACTCCAAACGAGACCAGGGAATTGTTTTCTTAGGCTTGTTACCAATTATCTGAACATATAAAATGTCATTAATTATATAACACTACTTTTAAATACAATTTTTGGCAGACAAATTGGAGGGTACATTAAAAACATTAACTTTTCCTTTTTTTTTTCAATTTCCATCTGACCTTGTATATCATGATTAACAGGTTTATTTGAAGGATGTGACAAAAAAGAATTAAAAAAATAATTTTATGATTTTCTGGAATTATCTTTTTTCTCCAAGAGGCTCACATCGTGTTTTTTAGAAATTATAAAATATTCCAACCATTGTAAATTTTCATTTGATCAGCAACCTTCCCCCAGTTTTTCTCCTTGATGTTCTCCTAGAAACTTTGTCAGGAAGAATCGTGAAGAATTTTGAATGTGCAAACATTCTGGGTGTTCTTTCAATGGGATGTCTGACATTGTCTGACTTACTCTCCAGGGTTAGGTTGTCTAAGTCTGTTGGAACCTGTGCTTTGGACTGTCCTTGACTGAGCTATTTTACAACTCAGGAAGTTGTAAAAAGTTGACTGACAGTAAAATGCAAATTATTCTTTTCTATAGACATGTTAATGAATTTTATCAGAGATACAATTGATTTCCTCTCCATAGAAAAGATGATTCCAAACACTATAATTTAGTCCTATAGGATCTATTATTTTGCATACATTAGCACATTTACTTCAACATTCCTGCTTGCTTACACATGACTGTTCCCATTATTTTTTGAATAGGTTGCAATATTTTACAGGGTCCTGATTTAGTTAATGAGTTAAATAAAATTTTCACATATGCTCACTTAATATTTGTATTTTGCCATTTTGAAAATCATCTTTTAACAGGTTTATTGTCCTCAATAGTTATTAGGTACTCAGTTCTCTCATCAACTTAGGTAAACCTATACTATAAACCAAAGTTTACCTTTGAACAAGTTTAGTTTTTTTCCAAATAGAAAGAAAGCCAACATTTACTAGGTATTGCCTATTTGCTTACTAATAAAATATATGCTCAGTAATTTTAAAAAGCATTATTTAATGTTCCCTTACCTCCTCTCTCCCCTCCAAATTCTAATTGTCTGTTGCTTATTCAATGTAGGGCTCATTTCCTTTTTGACAAGATTACCAGGCTGATAGATAAAGGAAATGTAGACACAGTATATCTGGACTTAAACATTGTATTTATCCTATGTCTGATAGTTTTCTGTATAATAGGGTAAGTGCCAACTGGGTAAGACTGCAACTAATTCTGACCCTGCCTGGTTGAACATTTTATTAACGACTGTCATGCCTATTGTGGGGCTTAGATTAATTTTTGTTGAACACATTCTATTTTTCATGCACTTTTACTATATCATTTAATTTATGAATATTATCTTTATCCTACATGTACTCAAGGGCCAAATTAAGATGAGTGATTAAAAGTTATAGAGAAAATCATTTCACTGAATATATGAGTACTTCTTAGCAGTTAGAACTCTGAAAATGGAATAGTAAATTTCATGAAATAAAATATAATGGAATGGTTAAGAAATTAAATTTAGTGTTAGTAGACCTGCGTTTGTGTGTTCCAGGTTCACTATACAGTAGCTACATGAGCTTAGGAAAATTCCTTCTTCGTTTGCTCATCTGTAAAATTAAGATATTAGTAGTACCTACCTCACAGTGTTTTTGTGAGAAGTAAAGGAGATAACATTTTAAAGTGCTTTTAGTACATAGTAAGCCTTCAACAAGTGACAACTTAAAAACATACAAGTATTATTATTATTTTGTTTGTGGTCTGTGGAAACATATGGACCAGAATCACTCCAGATAAGCTCAGCCAATCCTCAACTCATCTGTAGATGTTTGAATAAAAATAAATGTTTTAAGCCACTGAGTTTTTGGGATGGCTTGTTATGCAGCAATAGCTTACCAATACATCAAGGTCCCTTTTACCTCTAAAATGTCATAATTCTCTGGGAGTATGCTATACATGTTGCCTCTTAGTTGAAAGCAGAATCACAGGCACTTCTCAGCCATTAAGTAAAGAATAAAATGTATACATTTCTCATTACTGGTGCTTGCCTGCATTTCCACTTACAAGAGAATTGCTGTTTCAAGAAGCAATACATGATTACTAATCATCTTTCTCATTTCTTCTACAATTCTTTCATGTATTATCTCTCAGAAGGATAGATGTTGACTTGCTTGTTACTACAAAAAGTCCAAGTCTACACTGCAAGTGTAAAATTACTTATCAATTAATTTGAAAAGCATTACTTGGTGTTTTCAATGTATTGAAATGTATATCCTTATGCATGTAAACATTAATCTTTTATAATCTGTTCAACATCTGTTGCTGATGGATGAGTAGGAGAAACATTTAGAGAGTTCTAATAGCCTCATTCATGTCTTCAGAAGTCTGAGTCCTCAGTTTATTTAAAATTCTGTTTAATTTTCGTTACTCATGCTCAAGGATACTCTCTGAGCAATTTACTTTCCATTTTTGAATTTACTCTTAGTTGTATAAAAGAAATACAATTAGCAATTCTTATTTATTTGGGACTGATTATCTGAATTATTATTTCCCTTTCTATTTTGCTTAATTTCAAAGCTCCTTTACGGAAATTAAACACGCCCATAAAAGGAGGTAAAACTCAAATCACACAGTTTTATTTTATTACATGGTGGAAAGTATTAAAATGTTTTTAGTGACATTTTCAATTAACTATTAATTTTATCAGCAATTCATTCCTCTGACCCATCTTAATATAGTAGTGTTTAAGATATGTTTACAAAGTTTAAGGTAACAAAGTTTAAGGTTACTTAATTAAACAATGTTTAATTAAGTAACCAGTTATTTTGAAAGAGCCAGGTTGTTTAATTAAATTCAGCCTTTTCTAAAATTGGTTTTTAAGTTTGGTGAAATAGGAAATTATTGAGATTGCGAAGGGCTTATGTTGGCTTTTCTGTAATAACCTTAGGTCTCCCCATACGTTATTAATTCACAAGTTAAGATTAATCCTTGAGACAAAGGGATAAATTCTATGTTGAGTAGTGAGATGTACAGATTCTTCTTAAAGTTCTAATATTCAGCTCTTCTATGGTCTTGGACAACTTTTTCAATATCGGTGCAAAATGACACTTATTGGGATATCTGCCGATTCTATCTTCTCTGGGAACTGTTCTTCCTGTTCACAGGGATAGATCTCTGACAATCAGGTTTCCTCTACAAGGCCCTCATCCACTGGTTTAGCTGATTGGGATATATGCAAGTTCTTAGTTTTAAACAAGATAAAATCACTCTGGTATATTTAAGAAAAAACAAACAAACAAATTATTAGAAGAATTTAGGAAGGCTCACAGAATCAATGAGAACTGAAGGTTGGGCTTGGAAAAAAATGAGCAATAATTAAGGGAGGCCATGACTCAGAATATCTAAAATCATACTGCAGAAAGAACCTGGTTAGGACATGACTGCTGTCCTTGTCAAGCAGTTACCACTGTATCATCAGATGCTGGAAGCTGCTACTGCCACCAGAACCAGAAGCTACTGCCATTGGTGTCATAGCCATAGACAAAATTCCAGATTGAATTGTGTGCATTACCTAATCTAGATTGAAAGTTCCAGGCAAAACATCAGATTGGTGGGACTCGAGTCACATCTTTGTTTTAGAAACCCAAAGGTGGAGAGTTAGAATATCTGCCCACCTAACTGAAGATTTTCTATAATTAGAATGATGTTTTGATATTGAACACAGAACACTGATGCAGATTCACTATAAGGACAACCAGTCAACTATATTTTCTACCTGTATATACCTGAAGGAAAACTAATAATGATTTTAGTTTACCATACTTGGTTTCTCAAATAAAAGAGATATGAAGTTGGAAGCTGAGTGACCATGATCTTACCTGGTATGTAGACAGAGAAACAGAGAAAGCTATCTTCACAGAAAAACAAACAAACAAACAAACAAAAAACAAAGCAAACATGCAGACAGAAGAAGATATGAGAGCTGAAGAAAGATCTGGTAACTTTTCCATCTCTTTCTTAGGCCTGACTGTCCTGAATTTTTAAATTACTTTCTTGCTTAGGCTGGCTCGATATAGTTTCTGTTGCATACAGCTCAGAGCAACAGATAATCTTACTTAATATAAAAAGTGATACCTGTGATGGGGTTTGAAGTAAGAGATTCTTTATTTTATTTTATTTTATTATTATTATTTTTTTAGAGATGGGGTTTCTCCCTGTTGGCCAGGCCAATCTCAAACTCCTGACCTCAGGTGATCTGCCCACCTCAGCCTCCCAAGGTGCTGGGATTATAGGCGTGAGCCACCGCGCCCAGCTGGAGTAAGAGATTCTTAAACAGGAAAGGTAAAATTGGTGAAGTCAAAAGACGTGTGAGATTGGGAGGAGCCTCATGCTCCCACCTACCACCCCAATCTTAGGATAGAAACTCATCAGTCTTTATGCAGTATTGAAGTAACTAGTGAAAACTGCTTATTGTCTCTTACAACTCAGATCACTGTCCATCAAGCCAAGAGTGGCCTTTCTAGAAAATATTAGTATATCTATCTAACCATCTATCTGTCTATCTATCTATCTATCTATCTATCTATCTATCCATTTATATATTTTGTAGCTGTCAGTATAAAGGTGCAGAAGAAAAAAACCAAGTTGGATTGCTTGACTGGAAGCACGAAGAGAAAGTCTGAGCTTCTAAACAGATTGTTGGCTGGCTGAGGTGGCTTAGGCTTGTCATCCCAGCACTTTGGGAGGCCAAGGCGGGCAGATCACCTGAGGTCAGGAGTTCAAGACCAGCCTGGCCAACATAATGAAACCCCGTCTCTCCTAAAAATACAAAAATTAGCTGGGCATGGTGGCAGGCAACTGCAATTCCAGCTACTCAGGAGGTTGAGGAAGGGAGAATTGCTTGAACCTGGGAGGCAGAGGTTGCAGTGAGCCAAGATCACGCCACTGTACTCCAGCCTGGGCGACAGAGTGAGACTCTGTTTCAGTAAACAAACGAACAAACAAATAAATAAATTGCTGAGGTACAGATGAAGAAATAAATCAAGGAGGTGTAAATTGCAGTTGTCAAGTCCTGAGTTGACTCCCCTTTTTGTAATTAAGATAAATAAATGTCTTGATCAGGAAAGTGCAAGATCCTGGAAACAGAAATGGGAAGATCCTGGAAGACACAAAAAAGTAGGAAAGACTGATCATATGTCTGCCTCCCACCCCCATCCTTCCAAAGTACCTCTCACTAGCTAAAATAGGAGAACAGAGACAATATTTTCATAGCTAATATGAAAGAAAGGAGTTCTGTTATTCTAGCTACTTACATCGGGCCATGTTTTGTTGTTGTTGTTGTTGTTGTTTTAGAGATGGGGTCTTGCTATGTTGCCCAGGATGGTCTTGAACTCTGGACTCAAGCAATCCTCCCACCTTGGCCTCCTAAATTGCTGGGATTACAGGCATGAGCTATTGCACCCAGCCAGGCTATAGTTTTTAACTCGTACTAAAGAGCCAATGTGGATGGCAGAACTTCAGACTTACTTCAAAAACAAACAAAAGAGAACATAGGCCTGAGTAGACTGGCTATTCAATTTAGAGCATGACCTAACAAGATTTGCGGTGCTGGATTTTTAGCAAGTGGAGTCTTAAATGGATGTGACAGCCAGCCAGGAAGGTTTTATAAGAATGAAACTGTCAGTAAAAATACTAAATCTGGTGAAAGGTGCCCATAGTTGACTCATACCAAAAGAGTCAGTTCTTAGGAAATTTTCAGACACAATCCAAAGAAGAAATAACACCAACTGAAAGCTCACTATAGGGTCAAGAAACTTGCCAAAGGAGTGAGTCAAAATTATGCCCAAATAAGTCACTTGTTCTTTCAAGCTTTTCAAACTGCCACTGTCCAGCAGAATCAATCACAGACCAGTGACCACTATGCGGAGCTTTCTTTCTGTTGCTATTTCTCTATATCGGCATTTCTCCAAGTATTGTATATTAGATATGCTGAGAGTGGTTAAGTTTGCAATTTAATCTCTAACTTTTAAAAAAATAGAACCAGATTAAAACTGGATTCAGGGAGGAAATGAACATCACCCTGAAATTTTACACAGGAAGAGCAGTGACCCCCAAAGGCAACATCACTTTTGAATGTAATGAATTATCCACTCATTACTTGGGTCGTCCTCCATTGCACAGCATGTGTGAATGAGTGTGTGTGTGTACGTGTGTGTATTTGCATTTGAACATGAGGTAGCTGGATATTGAGTTAGGAATAACTTTCTAATGTAAAGGAAGAAGTGTATGTGTTCTGAGTATACTTATTCCTGTAGCTGTCTAGCCGTCTTTTACCAAAAATTGCCTGTCCTAATGGTTGTCCCCTGACCATGCTGTTTATCCATCGAGAGACTCTGCTCAAGCCATAATTGATTGGACTTAGATGAACAACTGCTTCAAACTGGGCCAATTAGCTTCCCTACCTCCAGAAATAAGAATTGGCAATTGCAGGAAGGCTATTTTCTCTTCGCATCTGCACATTCCTGCCTCAGTCCATTGTATACAATTCTTAGTCTCCTGAAAATGTTATAGAGAAAGTTCCTACCCTTCTCTCCATTTTTTTCAGCAACTCAACCCTGTGGGAGTTGGTGGAGTGACTAACTTAATTAGTAAGTTTGAGTAAAGGGTCATTGCACATGTCTGACCAGACCCTTTATTCTCCTTCTGCATGTGTGCAAATGGAATGTGCTCACCTCCTGGATGCCTTTCCCATCTGACATTTCCAGGTCAAGCCATCTCCTGAGATGCAATCTGGATATCTGCCTGGACTGCCTGAGTTCAACTCAAAGGAAAGTTGCAGAAATGCACATTTTGGTCTCAAGTTCAAGCCACATTATCCCATCCAGTTTTACTGTGGCTATTTCTCAATTGGCTTAACATTCAGAAGGGAGAATAATGTGATTAATTGGCTGCATATGCATCAAGTCCAGAATAATTTAGGCACGAAATCATTCTGTACTGGTCCCTTGAACGATAGAGATGTAAATTGGGAATCTGTGGAATAAATATCTCCTACTTATCATGTGGTTGGGAAGCACAGAAAATACATCTGCAGAAATAGAGAACAAAGCAGTTGTTCAGAGAAAAACAGGGTAAAGACACAGAGATAGAGAGTTATGGCCTCAGTCCCGTCCGGGAGCCAGCTGCATTATACTGGCCTTAGGTTCTGTGAAATGCCACTCATACTGTATCTTGTTTTGGCTCAGTCTAGCTCTAGTTGCTTTATAATTTACAAAGAATCCTAACTAATATATTTTCTGAACTTCACTATTTTCATTCTTACATGGCCATTAAAATACATTTTCTATGTATCTCACTTGGAGAACAAAATGAAATGATATAGACCAAAAAAATCACAAACTGATTCTTTTTGATAATATCCCCCAATAAGTGGTTGTCCAGGCTTCTACCTTGACAGGAAATCACTGTTACTTGAGGGAGTATATTCTCTTTTCAGAATTCTCTAGTTGCTAGAAAGTGGATATATATAGTAAGTCAAAATTTTCTTTCCTGTAACTTCATCTCATTTATTCTAATTCTTTCCTCTTGGGTCACACAGAATAAATGCAGTCTCTCTTGTTCAGGACAGCTTTTGAAGTTTATGAAGACAGCTATTAAATTATCACCTAAGCTTTCTCTTTTATAGACTGAATATTTTCAGGTTGTTTAAGTATATGTCATGATTTCCCTGCATCACTGTGCCTGTAATAATCAAGTAAGTCTGGACATATAAATTAGAGAGATAAAAACGATTTTAATCAAGTCTTGATCATTGACAAAGAATAGCCTTTGTTAATAAGGTAATTGGGACTGTATTTACATTTCACAGTGTTTGTAAATCCCTGACAAATATCTTCAGGGCCCAGATTTAAAATATATAAATTCCTGGGAATTCTCAAAACATAATTCATCCTATATATTTTTTGGCGGTATTTACATGTTTTTATTTATTTATTTATTTTTAAGATAAAGTCTTGCTCTGTTGCTCAGGCTGGAGGGCAGTGGCGCAATCTCAGCTCACTGCAACCTTCACCTCCCAGGTTCAAGCAATTCTCTGGCCTCAGTCTCCTGAGTAGCTGGGATTACAGGTGTGCACAACCATGCCCTGCTAATTTTTGTATTTTTAGTAGAGATGTGGTTTCACCACGTTGGCCAGGCTAGTCTCGAACTCCTGACTTCAGGTGATCCACCCACCTCGGTCTCCCAAAGTGCTAGGATTATGGGAGTGAGCCACCGTACCAGGCCCAATTTTAAATTTTGACGAGTGACCACAATAATAAAGTTTCTGATGACAGAATACACTAAAAGTTTCAGAGGTTTTCTATAAAATTAAAAATACAATATTAACTGCATTTGATGAGATTATGTATTTTAATTACATGTAAAAATGATCTGTACCTGATAATAGAAAAAACTAGAAAAATATCACTAACACCAAATAAAATCAATTAGAAAATGGAAAGATACTACAAATATATAAAAGTTATTCTTAATATAAAAATTTAAAATATACAAAACATGAATTGTCCTATCTGATAGTCTCGGGGTTTGTTTTGTGATAAATATTCCAAATGTAGAAAAATTTCTTTCCTTTTGTTTTGATGTTAGTTGAATTGAGTGCATCCAGAAGCAACTTAAAGTTGAGTATTACAGCACACATACCTTTATATAATCTCATTTATTTCTTTATTTTACTTTGTCAGCTTGCCCTGATTTTAAAAATTGATAATCCTTTGATAATTCAGGTTTTAGATCAGCTGCTGATTTTATATTGGAATATTCCAGAATAATCCATATCTTCTTTGCATTTTTTCTATTAAGTGTTTATAAGGAGGATTTCTTGCTCTGGGCAAATGGAAGTAGCCTCATTCCTCCCAGACCCTCCTCTTATAACTAAAAAACCCTGACCATAACTCAACAAACAAGTGTAGGAAGACTCTAATAGTGAAAAGAGAAGGTGAACTACGTTGACACCTGGGGACCCAGGGAATGACATGGTACTGAGTTCCCTGGATTTCCTTATTGCCTCTCATATATTCCAGACAGGGTCCTGCAGAAGCTCTCAACTTGGAGCCACCAACAAATATTTCCAAAAAAACCCCCAAGACGAGCCTGTTCGTTCCCCCTAGCCAGAACTTTCTAGCGATACCTGCCCTGCTCCAGGCAAACACCAGTGTAAAAACTGCACCCTCCCTCTCTAAAAGTTTTAGTAGAATAGGGCAGGAAGCTGATTTTTTACCTCACTCACTGGAGGCAGGCAGCAGCACTGTGATCCCCCTCAGGGTGGCTTTTCCTGGATGAACAGGGATCTGGCTTTCTATCCCTCCCCTTGTGTCAGCAGGGTTCAGCAATGGGCTGAGCTTATCCACAGTGCGACTCAAAGAGACAGTGGGAGGCAGGGCTCATCACAGTTACATAGTCTAGTGTCAGTAGGGACCAACAGGAAGCTGAGACTCCACTCCCATCCAGCATCAACGAGACTGAACCTGGCTGTGTGACTCAAGTCTGGTCTGCACTCCGCTTACCCCCACGCCTCCATGTAGGCAGGGCTCAGTGGGTTGCTGAGTCTCCACTTCCACTTGGCATCAATGAGACAGAACAAAGTGGTAGAGGCAGGGAGAGTTGGCACTTTGCTTGCCTCCCTCTTCTCCTCTGGCATTAGGGAAGTCCAGTAGAGAGTTGAGAACCGAACTCCTACACCAACCCTGCTGTAATGGAATGGTGTGAATCAGTTGTCTGCTTCGACCTTTCTGGTGGCACCTGAACTTAGAGGTATCGAAGGGGTGTGAATGGGTATTTCACTTTGACTGGAAGGTGTTAACAGGGCAAGGGTAGCTGAACTTCCAACCCACATGTTATGGGCTGATGTTTCCCATCCTAACATCATATTTTGAAGCTCCAATCCCCAGTACCTCAGAATGTGACTGTATTTAGAGATAGGTCTTTTAAAGAAATAATTAAATTAAAATGAGGCTATTAGGGTGGGCCTTAATCCAATCTGACTGGGCTCCTATAAGAAGAGGAGATTAGGACATACAGAGTCACCAGGGTCTTGTGTCCCTCACCAGAGGGGCACCTATGTGAGGATACAGTCATTGGGTGGCCATCTGTAAGCCAAGGAGAGAGGCCTCAGAGGAAGCCAACCCTGTGAACACCTTGATCTTGGGCTTCCAGCCTCCAGAACTGACAGAAAATAAATATCTGGGTTTTTGGTGGGTTTTTTTTTTTTTTTTTTTTTTGATATGGAGTCTCTCTCTGTCACCAGGCTGGAGTGCAGTGCCAAGATCCGGCTCACTGCAACATCCACCTCTTGGGTTCAAGCAACTCTCCTGCCTCAGCCTCCCAAGTAGCTGGGACTACAGGTGTGTCCCACCACGCCCAGCTAATTTTTGTATTTTTAGTAGAGATGGGGTTTCATCATGTTGGCAAGGATGGTCTCGATCTCTTGACCTTGTGATCTGCCTGCCTTGGCCTCCCAAAGTGTTGGGATTACAGGTGTGAGCCACTGTGCCCAGCTTTTGTTTGTTTTTGAGGTGGAGTCTTAGTTGCCTGGGCTAGAGAGCAGTGACTCTATCTTAGCTCACCACAACCTCTGCCTCCCGAGTTCAAGTGATTCTCCTGCCTTAGCCTCCCGAGCAGCTGTGACTACAGGAGTGTGCCACCATGCCAGGCTAATTTTTGTATTTTTAGTAGAGATAGGGTTTCACTATGTTGGCCAGGCTAGTCTTGAACTCCTGATTTTGTGATCCGCCTGCCTCAGCCTCCAAAAGTCCTGTGATTACCAGTGTGAGCCACCGCACCTGGCCAAATTTCTGTTTTTCAAGCCACCCAATCTGTGGTATTTTGTTACGGCAGCACTAGAAAATGAATACTCCACCCATAGATATCAAGACAGGATGAATAAGTACTTCATGTTTGACTGAATGGTGTTGGTGGGCCTACTGGGAGACCAAACATACAAAATCACCTGCCTTCCTGCTACACTTTAACAGGAAGACTATCTGATTAAAAAAGATTAAATAGAATCAGAGTCTTACACTATAATATCCAAAATATCCAAGGTATAATTGAACATCATTCCTCATACCAAGAACCAGGAAGGTCACAAGCTGGATGAGCAAAGAAAATCAACAGATGCCAAAATCAAGATGAATTAGATGTTGGAATGATCTAATATGGATTTTAAAGCAGTTATTATAAAAATCCTTTAACCAGCAATTACAAATTCTCTTGAAACAAATAAAAAATAAGATATCCTAGCAAATAAATAAGTTAACAAAATAAAACCAAATAGAAATTATAGATCTAAAAAATAAAATAATGAAATAAAAAATTTTCTGGATGGGTTCAATAGTAGAGTCAAGATGACTAAAGACAGAACTGATGAACTTTAGGACACATCAATAGAATTTACCCAAACTGGCTGGGTGTGGTGGCTCACGCCTGTAATCTCAACACTTTGGTAGGCTGAAGCAAGAGGATCCCTTGTGCCCAGGAGTTTGATACGAGCATAAGCAACATAGGGAGACTCTGTCTCTACAATAATAATAATAATAATTTACCCAACCTGAACAATAGAGAAAATAAAACAAAAAAGTTGAATGGACTGAGGAACCCATGGGACAATAACAAAAGAGCTAGCATTTGTATCATTGGAGTTTCAGATGTAGAGGAGAAAGAATGAGAGCAAAAAAGCATTTGAAAAAATAATTTGCTAATATGTCTTAAATTTGGCAATAGATATAAACCTACAGATTTAAGAGATGGGGTGAACCCCAAATAAGAGAAATCCATGTCAAGACAGCTCAATTAAACTTTTGAATAATAAGGACAAATAAAAAAAGTATTGAAAGCAGCCAGAGAGAAACAGCACATAACTTATAGAAGTACACCAATTTGAGTGAGACCAGATTCCTCCTCTGGCAACCATGGAGGCCAAAGGAAGTATTAATAACACAACAGTTTCAAGTACTGAAAGAAAAGAACTGTCAATTCTATTTCTGGTGAAAACCTATCCTTCAGAAGTGAGTGGGAAATAAAGACATTCTCTGATGAAGGAAAACAGAATTTGTTAACTGTAGTCAATAACACATTTTGATCATGTGTAGGCTTAGCCATTGCTTCATTATTTTGTATTTATTATTCCAGCTAAATCTATTCTTTCAGTGTTTTGGTTTTTATAGTTATTAACAAGGTATGAATCTTGGGTTGTTTTTGTTAACACATTTTTACCATGTGTGGTTTTCTTTTGAACTGTTTCTCCCATTACTAGTTATTATGAATTGCTGGTTTGTAATTATTATCTGGCTAATTCACTAGATCATTTCAGGAATTCTTTCAGATATCTCAGGATTATCAATGAAAAGCCAATCAAAACAACTCCCTCGCCCCCCTTTGTCCCACTATGTTGGCCAGGCTAGTCTTGAACTCCTGATTTTGTGATCCGCCTGCCTCAGCCTCCAAAAGTCCTGTGATTTACCAGGAGTACCAGGAAACCCCTGGACAAAATGTGAGGCAGGCCCAGGTCTCCTAGATAACTGCTTCCTTCATTCATGGATCTAAGGATTTGGTCAACCATTACCAGGATTGTCATTTAGCAAGGCTTACATATTTCCATTACCAAGAGATAATGTATATATGTAGTGATAAAGGAAAGAAATGAAAAAGATGAGATATTCACTACCTTTTATGTTTTGCACTCACTCATTTTTCTGTTTGCCACGTTATTATAACACTATAAAAGAAGAGAGAAAAGAACCTCTTTACTGTTAAGCAAAGTGAAAACATCTTGCATAGAGTTTGTCAAGGTAAGGCAAGGCTTATAGATTCAGTCAGTAAGAAAACAATGAGCTGCCAGTTTTAGATTCAGACAGTTTATTACTTACTCGGACAGCAAAAGTAAGAGTAGCCAAAGGTGTCAGCTCTGGTATCCCTTGCACAGGGTGACACTGATACAAAGGAGGCCAGGTGACCACAACCTGGATGATAGGGCACCTTGTTCCTGAGGAGCCAATATCATGCTTCAGCTGAGCAGTTTTACAGCCTGCAGATGTACTTAGGGAGAATGAGGCAGAAAGTCTCAAAGCTCCTCAGAATACAGGAGGCAATGAGAAACTGGGAGGTGAATGAGAGTGGCCCTGGGGGAGCTCCTCACAAGCTCTCATGATCTCATGTTGTGGAAGGATCAAGAGCATTCCACCATAACTTAGAGCAGCTGCAGTCAAGTCTTGCTGACTTGGCCTCTGTGGAGCTGTGCAAGGGCACATGCAAATGTGCAGATCACTGTGGTAGAACCCTTCTCTTGTATTTAGTTTCTGTAGCCATTTATGAGACTGTGATTTTTGTTAATCAAAAATAATGACTTTGGCCTGAATACATTATTTACTGAGGTAAAAGAAAGTTGGGCAGAATGATTATTTTAGTCCAAAAAGTTTAAAATAATAAGTGAGTCTTCGCTAAACCTGAAAGTCACTGATTTGTTTAAATACTAACTTGTGAGATTAGATAAATCTCAGTCACTTCATGAAACCCATTTTCATTCCCCTGCTCCCAACCTTTTTTCCCACATGCTTGCACTGCTTTATGGAACAAACATGGATGAATGAGAGACAGAAGGCAGGGAGAATCCAGTTTAAAAAAATGCTTTAACCTTTCCCCTCCTTGAGGGATGGTTCTGTTACTGGAGATGTCCTGTGTGACTAAGCAACCAATTGCATGTACTGGGATGCTATAACCAGCTTGGAAACATACCACCATGGATTTTCCTCCCTTTGACCCTGCCTCTGTTCCCCTCTTTCCTTCATTATTGCTTTTCTAGTACTGTACCCTCCAAGAAAATTTTAATATGTGCCCTTGTCTCAGGCACTGTTTTCTAGAAAATCTGAGCTACAGCAGTCACTTATATTTATTTTTAAATACTCATTATGCGAAATTTCAAACATAAACAAAAACCATGAAAAAGTACGAAGAACTCCCCTCATCGTCTACATTCAATAATTATCCATTTTGTTCCCACATTTATGTTATCTATCTCTTTTTTTCTTCCTTTTTTTTTTTTGATGTTGAAGTATGAAGCAAATTCCAGAGAGTATATCATTTAACTTCAACATACTTCAGAATGCCTCTTCAAAAATTATGGACATTTTCTTACATAATCACAGTGCCATTATTACATCTAATGAAATAACAATATTTCTTTGGTGTCATCTAACACCAGTCCATAGTTAAATGTCCATGGTTGCCTTAAAATTTTGTCTTTATAGTTGTGATGTTTGAATTAGGATCCAAATAAAGGTTCACATCTTACATTTCATGGCTATATTTTTAAAATCTAGGATTCTCCTGACCCCTTCCCTCTGCCGTGTGTCCAGTTATTAACTTGTTGTAGAGACTACATCCATTGTCCTAGAGCATGTCCTCCGTCCTAGATTTACCTGTTTCCTTCTTTGTGATGTCATTTAACTTATTCCTGTAACCCTTATGTTTTCTGTAAGCCTGTAAGTGAGAAGTCAGTTTTAAGGCTTGATTAGATTCCATTTTTGTTTTTTGGATGATAACATTTCACAGTTGTGCTGAGTGCATCAGATGGCATTAGATCAGGAAGTACACAAGGTCTGGAGTCCCAATGCAATGACACATTTTTATGCTGAGGCAGTGACAGTCTGCTCTCCATTGGAAAGTTCCTCATGAATCTTTCATCTGTTAGTTTCATCCATTGATGATGGTTGCCTGAATCATTTATTAAATGCAAGATTTCTAAATGGTGGTTTGCCAATTCTGTTATTTGTTTCATATTTATTGTACAAAATAGATTTCTCTCAACAACAATTTGGTTTTCTGATATATAGTTTAATCAAGAAAGATAAATCAGAACATTTGAATTCTTTTCTTTTAATGAACAATTTTAGAATAAGGACTTAGTGCTAGTTACTTGCAATATTGTCCAGGGGATTGTTTTTTCTTTTTTTTTTTTGCCTTCCCTTTTTGGAACGTCATTAAGAACTTATGAATTTTTATATATTCAGTATGTTTCAAACAACTGCATTCATTACTTTTTTTGATGCTTCAATTGTCCATCTTTGGCCAAAGAAGCTACTTGATGTTGGTTTTTGTATCCCTTTGATATATTTTGACACATTTTGTTGTTAATGATTGATTCCTGGCTTTGTGACACAAGTTATCCTATGCTCATCTTGTGTATATCCTGACCCAGATCTGAAGTTAGACATTCCATTGGTCAGCCCTAGTTTCTTTTAGTTGGAAATTATATTGAAAACCCCCAAACTAGATGATTTACATTATTTTTATTTGTAATAAAAATTAAAGTTTATATATTTAAAATTTTATTCCAAGGTAGTAAGTTTAGAATCAAATATTTATGTAGTTAATAAACAAAACTGTAATTACTTTTTTTAAGCTCACTTTTTAAATTATTTTTATAAAAGAGGCTATACCTTGTTATATGTATACCTAAAACTGGATTAATAACTATATACCAATGTTTCATTTTTTCCAGATGGTACAATTTATATTTAAAATTTCCCAAAAAGTTTGAGATGAAGTATATAAATGAAACCTCAAATGTTTTCATATCAATTCAAATAAAAATATCAATTTCATCAGAGTTGCTATAGTAAAAACTTTGAAAAACGTTTTTGAAATGTCATGGTTTGATATGAGCTGTCAAATTTGAGTTTTAGCTTGGAAGAAGTAAAGGGCTATAATTTCAGATGTTAGCAGACGCCTGTGTGGAAGTACATGACCTTCAAACAAATGAAATGCAAAATGCCAAAAAAAAAAAAAAAGAAAAAAGAAAAGAAATGCAAAATGCCATTTGGCAGTAATTCTCCAAGTGAGGTTCGAGAACCCCTAGGGGTTACTGAAACCCTTCCAGGAGCTTTGTAAGGTCCTCCTTTTTTCAACTATGAATTTGTACAACAGTTAACTTTTTTCATATCTTAGGTATAACAACATATCACAACAGCCTCAATGCAGAGGCAGAATATGAGAATCCAGTGTTTTCCATTAAGCCAGATTTAAAAAAGATGTACAAAATGTTAAAAAAATGCCACTTTTCTCTAATTTTTTGGGGAAAAAGGTAGTCATTATTTATAAAAATATTTTTTACAGTAATAGGTAATGAATTTAAGTTAAACAAACACATGTCTAATATTTTTCTATCTTAAATTTTAATACAGCAAATATGGACATATATATATAACTCACATAACAGCTCTTTAAAGTTCTCAATCATTTTTAAGAATGTAAAGAGATCTAGCCAGGCATGGTGGCATGTGCCTGTAATCCCAGCTACTCAGGAGGCTGAGGCAGGAGAATTGCCTGAACCCAGGAGGCGGAGGTTGCGGTGAGCCGAGATCGCGCCATTGCACTCCAG
>NW_016107869.1:223664-280901 GCF_001604975.1 Cebus imitator
TACAAAAAATCAGCTGGGCATGGTGGCGCGTGCCTGTAATCCCAGCTACTCAGGAGGCTGAGGCAGGAGAATTGCCTGAACCCAGGAGGCGGAGGTTGCGGTGAGCCGAGATCGCGCCATTGCACTCCAGCCTGGGTAACAAGAGCGAAACTCTGTCCCCCCCCCGCAAAAAAAAAAGAATGTAAACAGATCTTGAGATAAAGTTTGAGAACTGCTAGTCTATGATATTTTGCATTATTTACTTACTAATGGCAAGTATGTATAGTGTGGATTTTAATATCTATATTAATAGAATTTGTAGCTTAATTATTTTAAGTTAACTTTGTTTAAATATCTCTTTGAATATTAGATTTGATGCCTAACTATAATTTAAATTGGTACCTTGGTTAGGAATATATGACTCATTTTCTCCCTGATGGTATTAACATCAAAGAGAGGTCTGCTTTAATGCATAAGGAGACAAAGCAAATATATTTGAACTAGATATATAAATTCAAATATTCAGCTTAGAATTTAATAGATAAATCAGAATAAAATAGGATTCTCTAACTGCTGCTTCTTTTTCTCATAAACTTTTTTTCTCCCAAAGAGCAGTTTCAGGTTCAGAACAAAATTGGGCAGGAAGTACAGAGTTCCTATATGTCCATGTACCCCACACCCGTACCCGCACGACCTCCCTGATTATGAATATCCTGTTCCAGAGCAGTATATTTGTTACAACTGACAAACTTACACGACATAATTATGAAGTTGAGATTTATATTAAGGCTCACTCTTTGGGTTGTATATTTTATGGGTTTGGACAAATGTATAACGACATGAATCACCATGATCATATCAAACGGAATAGTTTCACTGCCCTAAAAATCTGTGCTTCATACCCCGCTCCTCCCCGACCACTAGCAATCACTGATCTTCTTACTGTCTCCACATGTGATGGTTAATACTGAGTGTCAGCTTGATTGGATTGAAGGATAGAAAGTATTGATCCTGGGTGTGCCTGTGAGGGTGCTGCCAAGATTAACATTTGAGTCAGTGGGCTGGGAAAGGCAGACCCACCCTTAATTGGGTGGGTGCCATTTACTCAGCTGCCAGTGAACATAAAGCAGGCAGAAAAACATGAAAATTAGAGACTGGCTTAGGTCTCCCAGCCTACAGATTTCTCCTGTGCTCAAGCTTGCAGACAGCCTATTTTGGGATTCTGTCATGGTGTAGGTTAATACTTAATAAACTCCCCTTTATATTTATATATCAACCGTATCAGTTCTGTCTCTCTAGGGAACCCTGACTAATACACCATAGTTCTGCCTTATCCAGATATTAGCTTCTTACTAAGTACACTTGATGAACGTTAGTGACAAAATCAGGCCAGACTTAGCAACTCTTTCTGCATTTTCATTTACTTCCCAATACGATAAAGGCCATAAACACCTGTCTTTGTTCTTTATTCACATACATTTCATCGCAGACTGTCAGATCCTCCTCACTAGGAGCTCCATTTAATTTGGGGTCATGGTACCAAATAGTTCGTCACTGCTATTTGATGAGGGTGGTCCTGTCACCTAAGTGCTCTTGAAATTAAGTCCTTAAGCACTGGCAGAAAAGAGCTTACCTTACAGTAATTATTTCAGTGACAAGTAAGAAAAACTGGCAGATATCCCCTTCACAGGAGAGCAGTTTTCCTCTCTTTAGGAGACTCTTGGAGTTTTAGTTATCAGGACATTTAAGACTCTGAGTAGATTCTTAAACCTTTAGAATAAATTTTGAACTAAGAGTGCCAGCATGTCTGGTATTTACATTAGTATTAAGTGATCTGAAAGTGCACAGAATAGTTTGGCAGTATCTAGAAGAACAGAGATGGAAATAAAGAAGATTTAACTGGAGTAGTAAGAAAAGGAGACCAAAAGTATTTTATGTATGTTCAGTACTTCTGGGTGCCACTGTTGCTGAACGCCTGGGGCTTAGCCTAGGTTGAGTTGCTCCTAGCACAGAAAACCAATCCCTGAGACAAAAAGTATTGCCAGGGAAGACAGGTTTTAATGCAGGTGATGCTGGCAGGGAGATCAGTCTCAAACCTGTCTTAGGGAGACTAAAGTCAGGTCTTTCTACAGCAGGGAATTAGGAGGGGTAAGGAAGAGGAGTTGGTGAACAGGCAGCAGATGCCCCTCATTGTCCAGATGTAGTGATCTGAAAAGTTTCAGTTCCTTGATTTTATTTGAAAGGTCTGACAGTGTATCTCCTGAGAAAGGAACTCAGGTAAAATACATGCAAGTTTCTTAAGTTACACTTCTATGGGAAAATTTGGCCAGTTTCAGTCCTCTCTTTCTATTTATCAATTCCTCAATCATGGAGAATCTGGCTGCTTCAGGTCAAGGAAGGGCATCTTGGGGTGATAAAAAATGAAAATATCACACCTGTAATTGCAAGTACTTACGAGTTGGTTGGAGTACCATAGTTTGGGTATTTTCATCAACATTTTTAGCCACATTGAATTAGGATAATTAATAACATGGAGAAGAAGGTTTCTTTGTAGGCTGTAATAACCCATTTAAAAGTTAGTACCATTTGAAGGCAAAAGCTTCAGTATGAAATTCGTTTCTCTCAAGTAAACCACCTGTCCTGTATTACTCCCTTTGGTTTACATGGAGGCAGCAAAATAGAATTGTTTTCCTGAGTAGAAAAAAAATGCAATGAGTGGCCCAGAGAGCGCCAGTAAGCTGCTTTGCCACTATCGCCCTGCGCTTAATCAACTGTGAGGATTCGCGGTTTCCTGACTCGTAAAACAAGGGGAGGAGCTGAAGACCTAGTTTCATGGAATTTTCGGTTATTTATTGTCGTCTCACCCGTTAGTACGTTGCTGAGCTTCGGGTCAGAGCCCAATAATTGCGTGCTGAACGAGTGTGGTTTCTCAGTCTTGCAGATCCAGGCCGCATTTTGAGCGCGACCTGGGCGGGCGGTCCAAGGGCTAGATTTCCGCCGGAGGCGGAGCTTCGTGCGGCCCCCGCGCGGCGGAGGAGCGGGGCGGAGCTTGCGGCCGGCGGAGGGCGGGGTCTGCGCGGGGACTTCCCCTGGGCTGATCTGCGCAGCGGGTGCGGAGGGCTGGCGTCCAGCGTACGGCGGCGGGCGGGGGGCTGTTTGGCTGGAAGGTGTGGGCGGGCACGCAGCCTCCGACCCTTGGTGGTCTCTTGGGCTTGGTACCCTTCCCTGGGAGTTGTACCCGGCCAGGGCGGGGCGGGCGTTGCTGGGAGGCGGAGGGTTGCGCGGCCGCGAGTCCTGAGTGATCGCGAGCACGTGTGCGTGCGCGTGTTTATCTGAGGCGCGTGCAGCCGCCGCCCCTTCCTCGTCCTTTTCCTGGCTCCACTGGCTAAGGGTGGGAAACCGGCGCCAGAGGCGGCACACTTGGCCCGCAGCCGGCCCGCTCTTCCCCGCCCAGCCTGCGCCCCGAAAGCGCCCCCTTTCTCCTTCCTCACAAAGGGGACTAGTCCGCCCGCCCCCGGCCCTGGCCTTGAGGGAGCGCTCTGGGGGCGGGCTGCCTTCTGCCTGGAAGTGTTGGGCAGGTAGTGGGAGAGCCTCAGGCTTGAACAACAGGATTTTAAAGCACGTGTCTGTCTGTCGTTTTTTACTTTTAGGGTTTTGGCCAAATTGGGCGAGGGCACATAATAACCACTTACCCCTTCTCACCGAGGAAGAGCGGGAGAAAGGGTAAGTAAGGAATGGTCAGGGGTGGAAGGAGCTAGGACTTTATCCTGAGAGCGAGCGAGACAGAAGGGCTACATCCAGAACTGCCCATGGGGAACTTGGGCCCAGATTCTACCTTTTCATCAGAAACTGGAAGAGCCACCTTCAGAGTCACAGGCTCCAAGCCCCAGACAGTTTTCAGGCTCACACAGTCTCTAGAGTTGGCTGGGAGTTTAACAGCTTGGGCATGTGAATTCCTTTTAGTCTTTTGACCCGACAGAAAACTGCCCTTCCCCTTCACCTGTTTTTACCTTGGTCTTCTAGTTGTCCGTCTCTGGCCCTATCTTATTTAGCCAGCTTTGACTAATCCCTGAGATCATAGCACTAAAGAATCCCTGTCCTGTTTGATAATGAACAGCAACCCTCCTAGGGATGGGTACATTTTAAAAGGGGCCTCCTGAAAAAATCCTTTAGGACCCCGAAGCATAAAGTTAATAAGATTACAAGTGTTGAAGTCCTTTCGGATCTTCTCTTGAGTTTACAGAAGGTATTTTGAGGGGAGAAAGATGAACAGGCTGGGCCTTCTTCTCTGGGCCTTCACTCTTGGTACCTCTTCGCAGGCATTCCATTCACTTTTGAAAAGGTGCCAAAAGGCCATTAAAGTCCTCTGAGGTTTACTGTGATTTTCAGTGTGGTCTATTTCATTGGTTCTTCTCTGGGACCTTTCTCTCACTTCTTTAGCACACTGCTTCCCTTTCCCCTGTATGGTGAAATGAAACACAGCCCCTCTCACAAGGTGGGGAACCCCTTATGCATCCTATATGCCACATATAAATAACCGCTTTAAACCAGTTGAAATTCATATTAACTACAGCAGGAATGTAGTAAACTACATTCATGTATTCTTACACAGGAAAACTAGAATTGCCCTCTGTGATAGGTTGCCTATTCTGATATTGGCTGCCTGTGTACTCAACGTGCCTGTTTGTGCTCAAGTAATAGGTGACCACATAATTTACTTTATGGAAAACCAGGAAGTAATTGTTTATTGATAATGGGTTCCTTCATTGATTCAGTAGCTGATTCCCTCTTTGTTACCATGTACTGAGCACTTTTAACAGCACTTTGATAAAAGTAAGATGGTGAGAATGATGAGACTGTATTGGAGATGGCTGTTTTGGGGCAGACCTTTCACCAGTTGTTTTGTGGATTTTCTCCAAAATTACATGTTAATGTGCAAGACTTTCCCTGTGCTACTGATCATAGTGGTTTGCAGGTCTACACAGTGTTGTGGGAGAACAGAATTATTCTGCCTTTCTAATGCTTTCAGTAATAAACTTACAAGGATGACTGACCTTGGTGATTTGTGTCCTCTAGTGAATATTGTTATAGTTATTTTCCAGTGTACGAGTATATTAATTAGATAAGGACAACTTTTTAAATTGTTCTGTAAGAAGGACCTAATATTAGGAAACATGGAGAGTGTAAAAGATGATGTACTTAGAAAAATAAATACAAAAGTAGACCATTAACTTGCATGGGTTTCTGTGCATTTAGCCGCATTTAAAAAAATCTAAGCTAGAATAGTTCTGTTGTCTTTTTATGGTTATAAAAGTAATATTAAAGTCAAAAAAAGTTACTTAGAATTAAATCTGGGAGGAACATAAAAGGCAAAAAATGGGTCTCCTATGAGCCCACTCTAAGATGACCACTTAATAATTTGATATGTATTTCTTCAACTTTTTGTTCCATATATACACACACTAAATATGCAGCTTAAGTATCTGTTAAACGTGCATACATCTTAGCTACATACTGTATATGGAACATGTGGAATATATGTTTATATGTATATTGTTATTTAGTAAAATTGTAAATTTCTTCCTTTTTCCCCTTCTTGGCTATTTACCACCACTCCTCAGTCCACCGCAAAACTTCATGTAGAAGTAGCATGACATTTATAGTGTTTTGGATATGAGCTTGATTTCTGACTCTTATTTTATTAGCTGTGTCATTTTGGACCATTAAAACTTCTCTGTTCCTTGATTTCTTATCCATCGAAACAGAACAAAGACTACATGAAAAAGAATGTGTGAAAAAACAGTGCCTGGCATATAAGTACTTACTTTAAATTTCCCTCCCTGTTTCTCTGTGTGGTCACACATCACTTTCTTATGATCTTCCTTTTGGTTGTGGAAAGCCACGTAGTACCTAACTTACCCATATTGTTAAGCCTACCTGGGATTTGCCTTTCACAGGGGATCAGCTGGTATATCTGATCCTAGAATTTCTGGGACAAGGTCTGACACCTGATGTGGCCTTATCAGATCATTACACAGATGTGGATAAAGTGTGTCAGCTTGAAAAATGAAGGGAAAGAATTTCTATAATGTGTTTAAAAAGCCACGACACTGTTCTTAAAGTGAGAAAGACATATTACTGTATTTAGCTGAGTACTTAAACTTAGGATTTCTATTTTGGAAGTGTCTTTGGTTTATAAGAATTACAATAAAAATGCTGATGCTTCATGTCCAAACTGTCATGATTTTGTCAAGTTGTGGGTTTAATATACAGCTAAGCTGTATATTTAGTATATCTAATATTGCTCTGGAAGCTGAGAAAGACAGGTTCACAGACATCTGATTTCACACCAGACATCTGGTTTCACTTTACTGAGGAGTACGTTTGTCAGCAGATTATAGGCATATCAACTATACTGCTATACTTTGTAGCATTTCTGTCATAAGCTGTGGTCTGTAGGATTTAGTATGATGTTTTATTCAAATGACAGCCCACTGAAAATGAGCACCTGGTCAGATAAGCACATTTCCCACATGTGTCTTCTAGTGTCATTGTTCTTATAAGTTAACAAGGTGAAAACATTCTATCCTTGGTGGTTTTTATATTTTTTGTTGAAGCAAGAAAATATTCTTAAAAGCCACACTTAAGAACCTGTTATATCCCACAAGTTCATTTTCAGGTCTATCGTTTGTAAAGTTAACAGTGTACTTACAGGAATAAATAGCATTTAGATTTCTAGGTCAGAACCCCAGGAAGTCTAATACTTATTTTTTATGGGTACTAAGGAAAGCTTTTTAAACTCATTGTGTGCCTGTTGTATATTAGTGTTATTATAGACTCTAATCGACATATGTAGTAGTGTTTTGGAGGCAAATGTCTTCTGAGTGCTAACCTGAAATGGTTGCACCATGTCTCCCTCCGTTTCGAGGTAGTGAGGGGTATAAAAAGCTCTGGAGGTTGTCATTCTCAGGTTTTCATGTGGGCCCTGTCATTACTTAGCTGTTGACCTTGGACACAAATTCCTCTTCTGCATGTGGGATAATTACTCATGATTACTGTGAAATTCAGTGAGTGAGTGTAACATAGCACAATATCTGCCATAAAATAAATCTTCAGTAAATAGTTGTTTCATTTTTCCTCACAATCCTGGACACAAGAACACAGACACCCTCCCACCCTCTGCACTTGCATGCAGACTAAGACACTGGCCAGGACTTGTGGCTCCGTGGAGAGGAATTACTCATAGCATTGGGGATTTGGTAGTGGAGACTCAGAAAGGGTCATGCAGAATAATGACAAAGGAGAAGGGGTTGTGAATTGAGAGAAAGCTGCGTCTTTTGTTCAGCTCATGAATTTAGGTCAATGAATTATTTGGTTCCTAGAAAGAACCGTCTTTTTCTCTGGCTTCTCTGTTGATCTTTGTCAGCTGTTCCATTGGAAACTCTTACCTTCTTAATGTCTACTTAGTCCAATAATAAGTTTTTTTTCCTTGATCTTACTACCTGAATAGCCATATTTTTTTATTTATTTTTTTTAATGGCTAAGACTTAGTAATGGATGTCTGTACTACAGTATTAGATATCTATACTACAGATGTCTGTACTTTCTTAAGATCTGGTGGTTTTTTTTTTCTATACTCAGAGTCCAGTTGATTTTTTGTTCTTTCACGGGCCCATAGCTTATTCATTAACTTCTTGTCTCCTTTTTTATTCTGTCTGTCTGCATGGAACTAGTAATGTACACGGAACTAGTGACTGTGTGAATTGAACTAGTGATGAGGATATAAAGATGAAAAGTTGTTGTCTTTGACCAAGGATCTTGTTGTCTAGTAGGACTACAGCTATCTTGAGCAATAGTTCAAGTACAGTATGCTATTTAACAGAGGTAGGTATAAGTGCAAATGAAATCTAGAACGCGCTCTTGATCTGTCTGAAATGTCAGGGAAGGGTTTTAGCTGAGACTTGAAAACTGGGTAGGCGTGATGGGCATGTTGACAAGCAGTAGAAAACATTTCTAGGTAAAGCTAACAGCATGAGTAGTTGTGTGACACAATGAAAACATAGTGTATTCTAGCAACTATATGTTGGTCAGTTATATTAGAGTCTGAAGGACAAGGTCAGGAGTGAAAGGAGATGAAACCGGATAGCCAGTTCAGGGTATACTTCCTATACCATGTGTAGTAAGCCACTGAAGAATTGTGAATGTCATGGAAGATCACTGAAAGCAGTGTGCTGGGTAGATTGAGGGTGGAGTGGGGTTGGATGTGGGGACATGGCAAGACTGACTGGAGACCTTTAAGGACAGTTCGTTAGTATGGTTAAGAGAGGTCGAAAGCCTAGGTAAAGGTGGAAGTAGTGGGAATAGAGAAGTGAGAATATTTGGGAAAAATAAGATGAGGGAGAATTTGCTGGTCTTTGTGACTGTTCGAATGTAAAAGGTATGGGAGAGTGAGGATGTTAGAATTCTTCCTAGGTTTCTGGTAGTGAGTGGGAAAAGGAAGGGGAAGAAGGTATGAGGGGGAGGAGAATGAGTTCAACTTTGGACCTGTGTTTCACATGCTTGCAGGGAATATCATCGGCAAGTGGGAGATGTTTAGAAGACAGTTGTATATAGGATCCTGGAACATCACAAGAGATCATGAAGGCCAGAGAAACAGATTTGTGTGTTTCTCCATATGGAGAGTAATTGAAGACACAGGGATGGATAAAAGTGCTTAGAGGAATTGTATAGAAAGAGAAGAGAAAAGGGCTAAACAGAAATCCTAGAGAATATAAAAAATTTAAGGACAAACCATGAAAGAGAAAGATGTAAAGATGCTGAAGAAGAGCGGCTATTAAGTATGATGATGATTGTAAAGTGTCTGTTAGAAGTCATTGGTTTCATTGTAGTGGTGGAGGTAGAGTTAATGTGCTGTGGGTAAAGGAATGAATAGGAGGGAGGATAGAGAGTAGATATCTATCCATCCTCGGGTCCCGCTGAAGAGATAATTGTTCTTCAGTGAGGATATTTACTTAATTACATTTTGTGTATATTTAAGGAAAGTAACTTGTTATGGAATATATATAATTAGTAAAATGGTTACTGAAGTGAAACATGGTAACATCCATCATCTTACATAGTTATCCATTTTTGTGTGTATAACAAGAGTAGCTAAAATCTACTCATTTAGCAAAAGTCAGGAATACAATACAGTATTATATAGTCCTGATGCTGTACATGAGATCTCAAAACTCGTTCATTGTACATAGCTGCTACTTTTTGTCCTTTGACCTACATCTCAATTTCCTGCCCCCTCCGCTAGAATCACTATTTTATTTTCCATCTCTGTATGTGTACATATTAGAATCCCCTAGAAAGCTTTTAAAAATTCCAACTGGTATCTTTACGAGGTTATTTCATTTTCTTTGGGTATATACATAGAAGAGGGATTGCTAATTGAAACAAAATAGAAGTAGTGGTAGTTCTATTTTTAATTTCTTTAGGAACCTCCCTACTTTTCCCTTAATGGTTGTACTAGTAGTATATAAGGATCTTCTTTTCTCCACACACTTGGCAACACTTATCTGTTGTTTTATTTGGTAGTAGCCATCTTGATGGATATGAATATATGGAAACAACCTAACTGTCCAACAAAAGACAAACAAAAACTGCAATATATATATATATATATATATATATATATGAATATAAGATAGGGATCTGATCATATATATATGATATGTATATATAAAATATTCCATTAATAGACATATAAATAAATATACATAAAAATACAAATATATATATTATATATAATGTTATATATAATATATATGATCAGATCTCATATATATATATACACATACACTGCAGTTTATTTAAGGTTAAATAATATTCCATTATATATATATATAATATTCTGTTATTAATATTCCATTAACCTTATAAAAGAAGTAGATTCTACCATTTGGCACAAGATGGATAAACCTAGCGGACATTATGCTAAGTGAAATAAGACAAATGCAGAAATAAAAATATTGTATTGTCTCACATGTGGAATCTAAAAGAAAGTCAAATACATAGTGAAATCATATTACTGCTTCAGATTTTATTTTTTGAGAGAGAGAAACAATATGTGTGTATGCCGCGAGTTAGAAACACCATAGAATGGGAGATGTTGATGATACAGTTGTCTGTATTCTTGATTCCTTGCTTGTCATGTTTTCTTGCGAATGAAGATTAGGTTGTCTCTTTGTCTGCCTACTCGTTCCCTGCTTGCAAAATCGAAATCTGATTCCAATTGTCAGATATGAATTTTAAATGTCCTGTCTGTTGTTTCTTGCCCCACAGTTCACTGCTGTCTTGCTCTCACTACATCTGGCTTTTTTGCATACATTACTCTCTAACCTCATCTGGTTGTGAGGGGAAAAAAACCTTCACTTTCCTTCATTAAAAGTTGAAAAATTTCACAGGAGTATCTGCTAGGAGAATGGGGGAAATAATGATACCAAACATAAAAATTATTCACCTTAGGCAACACTTATTAATATGTGCTACGGTCCAGGTCCTAGATACAAAGATGTATATGGCAGGAAGGATAAGTAAGATAGGGATCTGATCTTAATGCATTTATGCCTAGTCCTTCATTGTTGGAACATCAAACTAGTGGGAATTATTTATGTCTTATTCCTCAAGGTCATCGCCAAGGTCTGATTGTCCCCCCCAAAAATTTGCATAAATGGGTTAAGGAGCCCTCAGGCCAGTGAGAGAAATGGATATATAAAGCAAGCAGCACAACAGGCACGGTGGCTTACACCTGTAATCCCAGCACCTTGGGAGGCCAATGTGTGCGGTTTGCCAGAGGTCAGCAGTTCAAGACAAGCCTGGCCAACATGGCAAAACCCTGTCTCTGCTACAAATACAAAGGTTAGCTGGGCATGGTGGCATGCACCTGTAATCGCAGTTACTTAGCAGGCTGAGACAGGAGAATCGCTTGAACCTGGGAGGCAGAGGCTGCAGTGAGCCGAGGTTGTGCCACTGCACTCCAGAGCAAGACTCTGTCTCAAATAAATAAATAAATAAATTCAAGCAAGCAAGTAATGCTTTGAGGGGCAGTATGTGCTATGATAGAGGTAGAGTTCAAGGTAGGATAGATGCAGAAAATGGACTTCATTATTTTGTGTGATCCTGAAGGTTTCACAGAAGGTGATACCTGAGCTATAGTTTGAGGTGTGGCATGGTGAGGTTCAGGGACTGAGATTAGGTGAATAAAATATTCCTTAATGGCCCCATGAGAGCAGCAGAAGGGGCTTAGGTTTCTCATTTCTTCTTTCTTCTTGTTCTGCATGATTTTATTGCAAGATATTTTTGTCTTTGAAGGAGTTCTTTGGCGGTTAAGATGTTTCAGTTTACAGATAGATATATCAGCATTTTCTCCCTTTGTGGTATAAACTGTCTGTGAATTTACCAACACTGGTTTATTATATATTAGACAGCTAACACAAATGAGTGCAATTAAATCACAGTATTTGGGGGATGAGGTCCAGGCAGTGATATTTTCAGAGCATCTTAATTGTCCTCATGGCAGTCAGGGTGGAGAACTACTGGGCTGAAACATGGCTTAGAAGAAAAGGCTGGGATTTGGAGCTAACAAATTGTAGATTAGATTCTTGCAATTCCTTTTAATAGTTGTGTCTTTAATTAAGTTACTCAGACATCTCTAAGGCCATAATTGAAAAATGGAATGGTAGTATACCTGTCTTGCCTACTTGTTTTGCAAAGTTATGTGGGTCAAAAGAGGAGATTTATGTGAAGGAACATTATATGCAGATGTGATTATAACAAAAAAATATGCTCTTGACCATTTCCAGAAGTGGACAGGCTAAGCGCTGGCTACCTTGTTCTGTAAGATAGTAACTACTTTATGGACTTTGATTTAATATTTTACCATGATGAAAATGTTGATGTTATGTTTTACTATATTTGTGTAATACTGCAAGGTTGAAGACCTAAAGCCAAAAAGCAGAACCTTAAGGAAACAGCAGTTGACCCTTTCTTGTCTGATATATTCTAATTGTTTAAAATTATATGAATGCTTATTGTAATTAAGTGTGTAGTCTCAGTGTCAATATTATAATTATTTAGTATTAAAATTCTCTAGAAGTGTTAAGTGTTTAAGATATGCAAATTAAAAATAGCAGTTTTCCAGAAAATAGTAAGAACTCCACAAAGCACAATGGATCACCAGAAATTCACTTATTTTGTAGATTCCCATTATATTTGTTAAGAAAACAGGGACACATACTGTGTCTCTGTACTGTAGAAAGCCTGACATACTAGTGTCAGTAATATAATTATATAGGAATGGTCATACTCATGGTATTTATTCCTTATTTTAGTTGAGAAGAAGGTGGTATTGTTTAATGACAAATTGAACCTAAAGACTGGGTTCCAGAGCTGTTCTCTCTACTCATTCCTATATGATAGCAGGTGAATTAAGCTCCCTGAGGCTCGTATGTAAAATTGGGTTCTCTGTTGTTTTATAACATGTGAAAAACTTAGTGGCTGAAAACAACAGTAATCGTTTGTCATCTCATGGCTGCTGTGGGTCAGCAATTTGAGGGGCGTTGCTTGGGTTTCTGGAGGTTGCTGTCAGATATCAGCAGGAGTGGCAGTTTTGTAGGAGCATTATTGGAGCTAAACGATTCACTTCCAAGGTGGCTTACATGGCTGACCAGTTGGTGTTGGCAGGTTGGTTCCTTTCCATGATGGCGTTGCCTTGGAGCTGTTCTCATGAGATGGGAGCTGACTTTCCTGAGATTCAAGCCACGGAAGTGGACACTGCAGTGCCTTTATGATTTCATAGGCCTTTTATGAAGTCATATACCATCATTTCAGATGTATTCCATTGGTCCCCCAGACCAGCCCTGATTTAGTATGGGAGGGAGTTACGCAAGGACATAAGGCAAGGATCATTGCATACTGTCTTGTGAAGGTAGGCTACCTGAGGGTAACAGTCTCTACCTGACATAGGATTGCTTTGAGAGTCATTGTAAGCATTTATGTGAGAGTCCTGTGTGAGCTGTTAAAGCAGCATATAAATGTGTTCTGGAAGTGATACTAATCTTGGCCAGGTATGGTGGCTCAAAGTGTTGTAATCCCAGCACTTTGGGAGGCCAAGGTGAGTGGATTACTGAGGTGAGTGGATCACTTGAGAACAGCTTGGCCAACATGGTAAAACTCTGTTTTTACTAAAAATACAAAAATTAGCTGGGCATGGTGGTGCATGCCTGTAATCCCAGCTATTCAGGAGGCTGAAGCAGGAGGATCTCTTGAACCCTGAAGGTGGAGGTTGCAGTGAGCAGAGATTGTACCACTGCACTCTAGTCTGGGCGACAGAGTGAGACTCCATCTCAAAAATTAAAAAAAAAAAAAGTGATACTATTTTTGACCAGTAAAACTGATTGGAAGTTGAATTATTTTGCTTTGTGCCATGTTGGCATTATGATACATTTTGTTCCAAATCCTTAACTGTTTTCTTCTTTAAAATTATGTTATATCTTTATCTTATATCTTACTTTATATTCAAGAAGCCTCCCCCTTTAAAACTCAGTTGGAACAACAAGACATTTTTTAAGTTTATCATATCTCTGGTGTAGAAGTAGTATATTGAGTGGTAGAAAATTACAAACAAGAGCAGTGACTATAGCATGAACTTGTTGGTCATCTCAGTAATAGCCTCGAGTTTCGTTCCAGAGCACCTACCTCCTTGAGGAAACCTCTGAATGTCTTGTTCTTTGTATTTCTCTTTTATTACTTACTCTGCCTTGCCTGGATTATGGTCTTACCATATTTTTGATTGGAAAATTCTTAAGGTATTAGGGACTACACTTCCTCCTACTCAGTGTCTTCCAGCACCTTTAACCTAATGCTTTGTATTTCACTGGTGCTTACTGAACAGGACTGCTGGCGGAACTGGACTACTGGAAGAACGCCTTTGTGCTTCTCTGAAGGTTCAGATGAAGAAGGTTGTATTTACTGAGGTGGTAGTGATGGTGGTAGTGGATCCTGCCAGAACCATCTTTGAACCTGTCTTATGGGTCCCTTATTTGCCATCGGAGTCTTTAGCCTCTCCTAAATGACTCAGATATTTGGACTGTTAGATGCTTAGTCTGGCTTCCTCACTGATGACCAAAGCAAGCAAGTGACCAAACACACACCCCCCTCACAGTCATACCTAACATACTATTTGTTACTAAACACATAGTATATTTTTGATAATACATGGTATGTCAGGTATGACTTTTCAGAATCTCATTGAACTCCTGCTCAGTTTGGTAACACATAGTATGTTCTTGACTTCTTAGATTAAGAGTACCCAGAATATAAAAGTGCACAACTTTCAGGTAATAAATCATAAAAATTTAATGTTTGTACTTTTTTCCAAGTTTATTCTGAGACACAGGTCTTTTTTAATGGCACTTTGACACACACTTTTATGTAACTTTCTGTTGAAAAACGTCGCATTTACAGTCAACTTTTGAAAAATTATCTTGCTTGTAGCTGGAGGACACATTGTAAACACATTATCAAGTTCTAGTTTTGGAACTGTGCATAGCAAAGACTTTTTCAAGAAAGAAATTGTTTGTAATGTCATCATATTTTATATTTTAGGATAATTTCATTTCATATGATTTTCCCATTATGTAGACCAATAAACAAATTTGTATCAACTCAGGATTCTTTTTTCTTGTTGTTGCAGATTTTCTCCTGCAGATTTGTCTGCTGACTTCCCTCTTTGCTTCCTTAGCCCCACTACCTGCTTTCTCTCTCTCTTGTTTGCACCTGACTCGTACCCTGTCTTGAACTCAGTATCCTGATGACCGTTAGAGGATAAGTAGGCTACAGAGGGCAGAGCAGATGTTGTGAGGAGCAATGTGTGCATAAATAAGAGCTGTGCAGAGGGTTAGGATTGACGGCCGAGGATGCTCTTTACTAAATAGGTGACGAAGGACCTGTGAAGAAATAATTGATAGCAGAAGATTAACATTGCCACAGATATTTTGCCTTATTTGTTTAAAATAGACTTTTCTTTAAGGGTCGTTTTTGATTCACAGCCAAACTGAATGGAAGGTACAGAGATTTCCCATTTACTCCCTACCCTCACACCTACATAGTCTCCACGGCCTGATCAGTATCCCCCACCAGAATGATACATTTGCTACAATTGATGGACCTACATGGACAAACCATTATCACCCAAACTTCATAGTTTACATTAAGGTTCATTCTTGGTGTAGTACATTTTATGGGTTTGGACAAATGTATAATGCCATATATATACCCTTACAGTATACAGAGTGTTTTCACCGCTTAAAAATCTTGGGTTCTGCTTTTTCATCCCTCCCTTCCCTAAACTCTAGTAACTTTTGATCTTTTCAATGCCTCCAATGATTTTGCCTTCTCCAGAATGTCATAGAGTTAGAATCATATAGTACGTCATATAGTATGTAGCCTTTTTGGCCTTTATTTTTAGTTTTCCTGGTATAGCAGATTATTTACAAAGGATCTTGGTATTTTTCCAAGATCTTATTTGTTTAATAGTTGCTTGAATGAAAGTTTTTTTTTTTAGTGTCAGATTTAAACACTGAATAATTATTTAGTTTTGTTAAATATTAATAATAACTATTTAGTACTGTTATTATGTGAGGACAGTTTGAAGCACTTTATAAATGAGTTAGCTTGTGCTTTTTATGTGTCTCACTATTTGTTTTTTCTTTTTTGAGACGGAGTCTTGCCTGGTCGCCAGGCTGGAGTACAGTGACATGATCTCGGTTCACTACAACTTCTGCCTCCCAAGTTCAAGCGATTTTCGTGCTTCGGCCTCCCAAGTAGCTGGGATTATAGGCATGTGTTACCATGTCTGGCTAAATTTTGTATTTTTAGTAGAGATGGGGTCTCACCATGTTGGCCAGGCTGGTCTTGAACCCCCAGGTGATCCACTCGCCTTGGCCTCCCAAAGTGCTGGGATTACAGGTGTGAGCCACCGCGCCTGGCCAGAGTCTCACTATTTCTCATGTGTAAGAGATATCCTGTAGTCTGAATACGTGGATTATGACAACAGGTTAGAAGATTGTTTGAGACCTGTCTGGTGTATATGACTATATTATGTCAATACTTTAAACATTCAGTTAAAACCTCGATATTAAAACTTAAAAAATAGACTTTAAATATAAATATCGGGATGTTAAAGTGGTGATATATAGTGAAAAGGATATGTAATAGGGGTATGAAGATATTTATTCAGGCGCTAGGTTTGTTATTACCTATGTGAACATTAACAAGTCACTTTTTGTCTCTGAAGTTCATTTTCCTTCAGGGAAAATGGAGGTAACACAAACTTCATAGGTTATTTTGAAGGACTTTATAAGCTGTTTGTAAGAATCCCATGTGAATTTAAACTCATTATAAAGAAAAGTGAGGAATTGTTTGGTTGATGAGTCAGACTTGGCTACCATCATAGATTTAAATTTTTTTTTGTTTTGTAGATTAATAGTAAAGATGGGAGATAATGATTTGGGGCTAATAAGTCATTACTGCTGAAAAGATGGTTATTTACAGCATCTGAGAAAAAAATGCCTGCATTTTTTTGCTGAAAATGTCTCATTGCGGAACCTTCTTTTGTCTTCTTGTGAAAGGTATATACTTTGGGATATTCTCCTTGTGTACTTGGCTCTTAATCTTATTTTTTTTAATTTTTTTAAATTTTTTGACGTGGAATCTCGCTCTGTCACCCAGGCTGGTGTGCAGTGGCGTGGTCTTGCCTCACTGCAACCTCTGCCTCCCAGGTTAAAGTGATTTTCCTACCTCAGCCTCCGTAGTATCTGGGATTTCAGGTGCCCGCCACCACACCCAGCTAATTTTTGTATTTTTAGTAGTGATGGGGTTTCATGGTGTTTGCCAGGATGGTCTTGATCTCCTGGCCTCGTGATTTGCCTCCCTTGCCCTCCCAAAGTCCTAGGATTACAGGCGTGAGCCACTGCACCCGGCCGGCACTTAATCATATTTATTACCTAGTTGTCAGCTTGAGATGTTAGTCTTCCTTCCAAAAGCATGAATTATATTGTCACATTTTTGTATAGTGTCAGAGACATATTATTTCCTAACTGTAGGAAGAAAACTCTAGATTCTAAAGCACTTTTGACCAGTCTCTGTATGGGTTAAGGCACGAGGGCAACGTAGAATTAGATAAAAAGATTCTTGGGAAGAGAATAGAAATAGCCTTGTAAAGTTAAATTCCTGAGGGAGGTGATATATTAAATACAATTCTAGTTTCAATCAAAATGTCCCTGTAGTTTAAAATACTTAGAGAAAAATGGTGACATGATAATGAATTAAAATTAGGAAAAAAAGCTAACTATACACTTCTGAGTTTGAGAATGGTTAATGGTACTTACTTCAAAATAAAGGTGTAATTGTCATTCCTGTTAGTACCACATGCTTATTATATTGTAATGTCAACTTTTTGAATTCAAACTAATTTAAGTAACTTTCTTCTGTTAACTTCAAAATATATCATATATTTAAAGACAGAATGGTGGAATATCCTATGACAAAAGATCTAAGAATGACTGTTCAACCACTAACCCCTAAAGTAGACATGGGAAATCAAAAAAGAATTGTCACCAGCAAATGCGAAAGAGTACAGACAATTCCTGGTAGGTGTTATCTGATTTATGATATTGAGAATGGGGAGAATAAAAATTTAAAAACATTCTATGGAAGCATGCAGTCAAACAGACTTTATTTTTTAAATATATTTGTTTGGAACAACTTTTTTTTTTTTTTTTGGTAGCAAGCACATAGAAGGTCAGTTTAGAGGACTGAATTGGGTGACAAGATAGATAATGTTCTCTTCCTGAAACTGGTTTCTCACTACCCAGGTTAAATGTGGGGAAATTCAATGGTTAACATTTCATGAATTATTTTTTGGACTTTTAATCTCATCTCTTGAAAGCAGGATAGGCCTGGTGCATGGCTCACACCTGTAATCCCAGCACTTTGTGAGGCTGAGGCAGGAGGATCGCCTGAATCCAGGATTTCGAGACCAACCTGAACGACATGGTGAAACTCCGTCTCTACCAAAAATACAAAAAATTAGTTGGACATGGTGGCATGTGCCTCTGGTCCCAGCTCCTTAGGAGGCTAAGGTGGGAGGAGTGTTTGAGACTGGGAGGCAGAGGTTGTAGTGAGCTATGATCATGCCACTGTACTCCACCCTGAGCGACAGAGTAAGATCCTCTCTCCTACACACAAAAGAAGCCTGGCATGGTGATGCCCCTGGGCAGTCCCAGCTACTCGGGAGGCTGAGGCAGGTAGATTGCTTGAGTCCAGGATTTTGAGGCTGCAGTGAGCTATAATCATACCACTGTACTCCAGCTTGGGTGACAGAACAAGACCTTGTAAAAAAAAGGCAAAAAAGCAGGATAAAAGAGGGGTATGACAGTTTGTTTAGCATAAAATGGAGAAGTAAGAGTAAAGTTGTTGAGTGAATTGCGTGAATTTGGGCATATACTGTTCCATTTTGGATTTTATGATAAAGTGGTGAGTCAGCTATGGTTTTTTTTTTTTTTTTAAATTCAGTTCACATAGAGACTGCCAAAAGTTGCCAATGCTGACTAAATTTCAAGTCGTCATGGTGGGGTATTGGGAAAAGTTTTCAATTAGCAATAATCGCTCCTCAGATAAACCTCATTGGCTACGATACTACCACTGTGCAAAGCTACCCATGATTTTTTATTATTGGAGGTCTCATCTTTAACTTGGTCTGATAGTCTTATTATTCAAGTTGCCTTGCACAGTAATAGTTTCAAGCCCTTAGTCAAAGGAGTAGAGCAGCACATTACCTTATTTCACCTTTCTGTAGCATTCTATTCCATAGTGGTTTAAAGTTCACTTATTGAATAAATAAGAGTATGTTTGATATTTGAATCAGTTTCAAGTCTGCCCACTGAAGTGCTGGTTAAATTCAAGACTGCAATCAGCAGTCTTTGTAAAATTCTTCTCTGACCAGCACTATACTGCTTAAAATGGTTCTGTGGCTTCTGGTCACCCTTAGATTAAGAAAAACTTACTTAAATTTGCCTAAAAGACTTACCCTCTCTGGCTCTGCTTGCCTCTTCAGCTTTTTCTCTTTTTCACTCCAACATTAGCACTCTGTACTCCAATGAGACTAATTTATAGACAATAAGTTCTTGTTCCCTGGGCCTTTGTTTTATTTTTAAAATTTGGATTATATCTTCTTCTTTTCTCAGATACAATTTAGGTATTTAGAGGCCTCTATCAATTTTCCTTGCCAAGTGCTAACGTATCACAAATTCACTGAATGTCCTTATTTGTCTACTTTGATGTAGTGTAATGTAGTAGGCCCTCCCTAAATAGTTTTTGAATCAAGGTGATCTTGAGTCATTGGGGAGACAGCAGAGACTCTACTTGAATTTGACCTTTGAAGGAAGGGAAGAACATTCAAAATAAGAGATATAGTTTGAACAAAGACATAGTGGGAGTACCTTTTTTTCCTAAATTTAAGAATTAAGAAAATATAGTATATCAAAAAACAAAAACTAGGAAAAAGTGTTTGCAATTCATATCATAGGAAAAGAGCTGATTTCATGAATATATAAAGGACATCAACTACTCAATGAGAAGAAGACCAGCAATTGGATAGAAAAATGGACAAAGGGTGGGGGGCGGGAAAAAATGGACAAAGATACGAATAATATTAACAGTTCATAATAAGAGAAATGCAAAATTAAAACTTTAATGAGATGCCTTTTTTAAAAACCTAAAACCTAATTGGCAAAGAAACAAATTTGAAAACACAATGTGTCATTGAGGGTGTAGGGAACTGGGCAAATGTGATCATTGCTAATGGGAGTATGGATTTGTACAATTTTCATTGAGATCAGTTTGGAAAATTTGAAATATACATAACATTTGAGTTTTCTACTAGAATGTATCCTATAGATCCTGTAATTGTGTGAAATAATATATATTTAAGGATATTCTTGGCAATAACTGGAAGCAACTTAAATGCTCATCCTTAGGGGACTGGATCAATAAATTATAGTATATATAATGAAATATTTATGTTAAAAATAACAAGGCAGTTACATATATACTAAAATGTAATAATCTTTAAGATATAGTAAGTCAGAAAGGTAAAGTGCAGAACAATGGATAGATTATTTTGGAGGAGACTTAAGAATGTATTTTCTTACATATGCATAGAATATTTCTGGAGTGAATTATAAGAAGATGGAAAATACCTCTGGGGATTGGAAGTTGGTAGCTGAAGAACAGGGATGGAGGTTATTTTCCACTGTGTTCCTCATGAGTATTTTAAATTTTGTATTAGGTAAAAAATAAAAACAAGGAAGAAGTATATTCAACTCAAAATGTACTTCTGCATTACATATAGCCAACTCTGAGAAATTAGGGAATAGAAAAGTGAATTTAAAAAGAATCATGTGGTTCATGTATCTGATAAGGGGTTGCTATCCCCAGTATATAGTTTGGGGGGCCAGGGTAGGTTGATCACCTGAGGTCAGGAATTGAAGACCAGCCTGGTCAACGTGGTGAAACCCTGTCTCTACTAAAAATATGGTGCATGCCTGTAATTCCAGCTCCTCAGGAGGCTGAGGCAGAATTGCCTGAACCTGGGAGTCGGAGGTTTTTGTGAGCCGAGATTGCGCCCTGCACTCCAGCTGAGCGACAGAGTGAGAGTCAGTCTCAAAAAAACTCCAAACATCTCAATAAGAAAAAACAACCTTATTGAAACATGGGCAAACGGTTTGAATTGACATTTCTCCAAAGAAAATATACAAATGGCCAATAAGGGCTTGAAAAGATGTTTAACATCATTAATCATTAGGGAAATGCATATCAAAGCCCCCGTGAAATTCTATCTCACGTCCATTAGGTTGACTCCTATGCAGTTTTTTGGAAGCTTCTATGGGCAGAGCTGATCAACATGTTCTCTCTCTATTTTTTTAAATTAATATTTAAAAATATTATATTAGTTTCAATATTGTAAAATATGTTATCCTTTTGTTCTCCTGCTGTATAGTATGTATGTATGTGAGCCTGACTTCTGGATGCAGATATTTTGTTCTTGGTGTTGTTTTATTCTACTTCTCTCAGTGCAAGAGAGAAGATTGGGGTTTTTGTCTTAGTTGGGGTTTTTTGGTCTTTTTTCTACTTTAATTTGTCTCAGTCTTGTTTGGTTTGGGGTATAAACCATTCTCAGGGATCCTTTAATTTTCCTCTGGTTTTGTTTCTTGCCATGCTGATTCTGTTTCATTGTTAGGGTAGCCAGTTACGTTCCTCCCCCCATGGAAAAAAAAGCCAGTATACATTTTTTTAAATATGCCGAATGTAAACCTCCCCTCCTTAACGCTTTTCTCTCACCTTGTTTTGCTGCTCTGTTACAGTAAGCCTGAGTTCTGTTTGCCCTCTGCCACAGATGCCACCTTTTCACCTTTTTCAGACTATGGAGTAGAACATGTCTAGAATACAAGAAGCGGAAGACATATTGTTCCAAAGTTCTTCCATAAGTAAATGTGTACGTATAAATTCACTAGGCCTTGTTGATTTTCTCTGTGATAGGTGAGGTATCCAATTTAGTTGCTTCGTTGATGTTTTACACTTTTATCTCTTCATTCTGTAACTTTGCTCTTTCCTTCTTTGCATTAAAGAAATATGAACTGAATTCATGGAGTCAATAGGAGCCATACTTAATTTTAAGGATAGAATTTGTCCTTCAGCCAGGTATTGGGTTGCTCACTTTATTTCCTTGATCTCTTTTTCTTCCTAGTTATCAGGTATTAAAGCTAGAAGATTTACACTGTCCACACCTTTTAATGATTCTGGGTTCATTTGTTTTGCTAATTTTTGTCTCCTGCTAGGAGATTTGCAGAAAGAAGTCTGAGGAAAAGTATTTTCTGTTCAGCTTCTTTTGGAAATACTTAATGTAGTCCAAGGGGCATGAAAGGTATGTTCTTAAGGATTGCTATTTGATTATGGCATAAAAAGAATTTTGAGTAGTAGTTTATCTGAAGTGTAATTCTCTTTTGGAAAATCTGACATCCTATTAGCATTGATTTGCATATCTTTTGCTTTTAACCAAGATATGACTGGATCAGAAGATAAAAGGTTACACATTTGCTGGATCAGAAGATAAAACGCTATACATTTGCTCTCACATAAAATTTAATTTTAGGGTAATATAATCTTCTAGCTAATTTTTATCTTTGTTTGGAGTATTTTTCACTGAGGAGTCTGGTTAGAAGCCAGAGGAGTCTGATTGGTTAGAAGCCATGCTGTTGAGGCCATTGCATTGGAGATTAATCAAGAATGGTCTTGTTTGCTTACATAGAAGCCTTATCCCATCTCTTTGCACAACACATATTTTTGTTCTTAGGCAAACTAATATAGGGAAATTGGGGTCAGGGAAAGGGTTTGTTCTACTGGTACTTCCCACCAGTTACAGGAGGTGATTAGGGTAGTGCACTGGTTAATATCAGCTTTGTATTTGAAAAGTAGAGCACACTAATATGATTATGAATGTTTTAATAGGTAGATAGCAGACTACAGAAAAAGTAGTAGTTTAAAATTAATTGCAGTTTTGGTTTAAAAATGTGGTTGATTTTGTTCTGTATTTGCTTTTATATTTGCTGAAAGTATTACACATAAAGATTATGCTTTAAATACTGTAAAATGTTTTCCTAGTATTAACTAAACGATTATGGAAAATGTTATATTTGAAAGGTCATGTTGATTTTCTGGCATTTCCAGTTTTACATTTTATATATACAGTTGGATTGCTTTAGCTTCTAGTCGAGTTTTAGAAGATCCAGGTAAGAAATATAGAAGATAAATTGCAAAAGGGCACATTTTTTTGGAATGTACATATATCTTATCTTTCTTTTGTTTCAACAGTGAAATTTCAAATTCTAAGAGGCAGTTGAGAGTGTTAAAAGGACAGCAGGATAATAAGGATCTTCAGTAATTGTACAGTTTAAAGACAACGCTGATAATATTTTTTATTAATCGATGTTGCATGTAGACTTACTGCTTTTCTTCCTTTTCTACCCCTTCTCCATTTGAATGAGACTTGAACATTTACCTTTTACATAGTGGAGTGAATTAATTGAGTATTCAGAACACTTTTCCAAATAAGTAGTATCGGAATGCTGCAGTAGCAGTTATGAAATCAATAACTCATCATGCCCTGTGTTTTATTGGGAGTGTTGAATATTTACTGGGAGTTGTGAATAACTGGAGGCAGTGTAGCATAGTGCTTAAATACACAGGTTACACGGTCAAATAGTCTGGATTCAGCTCTGCTATTTACTGTCTCTTTGAGCCTGGGAAGATTTTTTAAGCTCTCTGAGCATCAGTTTATATCTTTTAAAATAGGGATAAAAATAAGGTTAATGTGAAGATTAAATGAGGTAATTAAAATAACACAATTTTTAATATTACTGTGTTTAATACAGTGATGTAAAATTTTAACCAACACAAAATGAATATTCTCTATGAGCTGAGGTTTTTATTAGTTTCACAATAAATATACTTAGTTTTTTTTTTCTTTTCTCAATTGATGCTTCATTTAGAGTTTGTAGATTTGTATCATGATTTATGGAGGAATAATATTGACTGATTTTTGTGACTGACTAATCACTCTACCTTTATGTAAAATGAAACAAACCCTCACTATACCATTAGCCAAATATTTTTATATTTTATATTTGATAGTCATCTAATGTTTGTACTGAGGTTAATATCCAAAATGTAGGAAAATGTTGATATGATTTTGGCTGAGAAAAAACAACCTTTTAAGTATTTACCGGAGGATTAAGTTACCTACATCTCACTTTTATTTTTAAAACTCACCTTTCATCAGGGATTTTATTATGGTTGGTTTTGCTTAACATGTATGAAGAGACAAAATTGCAACTTTTCTTTTTAATTACTTGGATAACAATTAGTTGGTTAGGGACAGGTTTTTTAGGTGATATACCTAGTTCTTTTTTGCAGAACAAAGCTGCATTAGGTTCTGAGAAACGTTATTATTCAAAACTGGTAGATATTAATTTAAATTGCATCAAATCTCTATATGGCCCATATATTTTTATCTAGCTCATATATTCCCTAAAGCCTATCAAAATTGTTATTAAATTTTCTTTCTAAGCCATTTATTGTCACAGTCATTGTGAAATTCCCTAATATCATTTGATGTTGATGAAACATCAACATCAATTGATATTTGCTTGGAATTCCATTATTTAAAAAAAAAGAGAAAGGGATAAAAGCAGAGTGGCTCTGATTGAGGCAGCCTCAGAACTCTGTTCATAAGTTTCTTATAAAATGATAGAGATAAGGAGATTAGTCTCAAGGCTACTGAGCTGTTGAGTAAGATGAAAACAACCTTTCTGGTGACCAGTATAAAAATAATTTAGTTTCATTTACTATTATTCGTGCTTTTTTACAAATGGAGCCCTAACTTATCTTTTGCTGCTGAAAACAGGAATATATTAGAAGCTTCCCTAAATGAGTGTCTTTTCCCCTATTACCCAGCTACCCACCTGATTTGTGTTTATTAAATGAAAGCAGGTATGAAGTTAAAGATCAGACAATTAGAAGTGTTATCATTAGAAGTGTAAATAATTTCATGAGTATGTTGACCTTGTAGTAGGAGTCAGAAATGGTCTTTGAACATGGGCGTAGTGATGATGATGATGGGACTTATCATGAAAGATAGAGTTAGTACTGTGAGGGAGGGGCCGTTCTGATATTGGAGGGTAAAGGCCTGAAGTTAGAATCATAGCTAGTTGGAGGTAAGGTCGTCTATTCAAATAGATGAAATGAATTGCTTACTCATTGGCATAGCTAAGACTTGAATCTAAATCTTATTTCTGACTTGCTACAAAGCATAGCAGGAACAGAAACCACGTACCCCTAGAACAGAGTGGACACTCAGTTCTTTGGGAGGGACACATGCATGGAGAGGTAATATCAGGTGGGTTCCACGGCTCTCAGTACAGTCTGATCTGGCCACTTATTTTCTCCCTTACTCTTATGACTGGAATTTAAAGAGTGTGATATCAGACATAACCATATGAAAATATCAACATTAAAAATAGGTGGTAATATAAACCATATCTACAATTAAACAAGCAGTCAAGATACATTTATTTAGCATCTGCAAATGTTTAGCAAGATTCTAAGAACTTCAGGATGTATAGAAAGGAGTGAGACGTGGCCTATACCCTTTAGGGGCTTACAGCGTGGTTGGGGAGTTACCTATAAAATGGTAACTAACACTCTTGGGTGGCAAATGAAGGTGTGGCTAGTGAATGCCAGAGGAATTTGGAAGTGGAAGAGAGCCTTGTAGGCTACAGTGCTAATATACGGTTTCCCAGAGAGATGAAAATTAATTTGGTTGCTTATCACCTCATTAGGTCTTATGAATAATTTTATGTGTTTAGCTCTAAAGGTTTTGGGTTCATATAAGTTGTTAAGTTACAGAGCTGGGACTTGATTGCAAGTGTTTCCCTGACTTCCAGTCAAGCGCCATTCCACAACTGCCCAGTGTTGTGCACAGGTTGGTGGGAGGTTTCTGTTGCAAGAATCCCATTTTTGCTTATCAATCTTCAGTGTGTTCATTGGCAGGTCAAATTCACCCCTCTGGTATTCTGGATGTTTTATGATGGAGCACCCCCAGTTTCAGTTACTCTGAGCCTCATTTGTTTCTTGATTGGCAAAATAGCTAAAATTGCTAGTTAAATATGAGTTTGGTGGATCTTTCTCTTTAAGGTGATCTTTCTACTAAGAAACTATTAAAGTGAGATGGAGTATTTGTTTACAGTATATGAAACATAGCAGCAGCTGGCATTTACAGTGGGCTTCTGTTGTTCAATTAGATTATTTTGGTGTTCTATGTTATGAATCATTAACTTGAAGATTGGTACATAAATAATGCCATTAGAAATAATAAGATAAATAAATTTAGAAATAGCTGCATCACAGAATAAATATACTTCTCAAAAACACATTTCATTTTTCCTCTACCTGGATATTTCTGTATTCAAATGGTATTTCTCATTTTAGCACAAAGAAAGGCCTATAAACCTGACAGTTGAATTTAGGCTGACCAAGAAATATGAAATACATTAGAGCTTGAATTATATATTACAAACCTCAATCCACTGCTGATTCTTTAAGGCAGTGTTTTTTAACCTTTTTCTTTTATTCTTATTTTAACGTAGTGAACGCTCCTTCAAAGAAAATCTTGCTTGGAATTCCATTATTTAAAAAAAAAAAAGAGATAAAAGCAGAGTGGCTCTTACTGAGGCAGGTTGAGAGCTCTGTTCATTTAGCACCTGCTCCCCCCAGCCCTCAAGACTCCTGGGAATCATTAGGAGACCATGGAGCACAGACTGAAGAATGTTGCTGTTAAGGAAAATCTAAACACTTCCTAAAAATCAGCTGTTACTTGGGAAAACAATTCTTAATGCCTTATAGTTGAGTGGGTTATGAAGGTTACTTGATCCTTCTTATTCATCTTTACTGCCTTTGAACAAGAATGTTGTGCTATGATTTATTGAAGAAACACATGCGCGCACACACACACACACACACACACACACACACACACACCCCTCCCTTCCTGAAGTTCAATATACAGATATATGTAATAATCTATGTATGTTCTGTTTTTGGTTTTGTTTTTTTGGAGATGGAGTCTCGTTCTGTCGCCAAGGCTGGAGTTCAGTGGCATGATCTCGGCTCACTGCAACCTCTGCCTCCCAGGTTCAAGCTATTCTCCTGCCTCAGCCTCCTGAGTAGCTGGGATTACCGATATGTGCCACCGCACCCAGCTATTTTTTGTATATTTAGTAGAGATGGGGTTTCACCATGTTGGCCAGGCTGGCCTTGAACTCCTGACCTCATGATTTGCCCACCTCAGCCTCCCAAAGTGCTGGGATTACAGGTGAGCCACCGCACCTGACCTTTTTCTTTTTTTAAAAATGAGCCAGGGTCTCATGGCTCTGTCACCCAGGTTGGAGTGCAGTGGTGTGATCAAAGCTCACTGCAGTCTCGATCTCCTTGGCTCAAAAGATCCTTTCACCTCAGCCTCCTGAGTAGCTGGGAGCACAGGCATGTGCCAGCATGCCTGGCTACATTAATTTTTGTTTGTTTGTTTGTTTTTATAAAGACAGGGTCTCCCTGTGCTGCTCAGGTTGGTTTCAAAGTCTGGAGCTCAAGTGATCCTCCTGCCTCGGCCTCCTCAAGGGCTGGAATTACAGGCATGAGCCACTGTGCCTAGTTTGCTTATTTTTTTCTGTGTATATTTATACTTAAGGCATAAGTATAATTTATTTTAAAAATAACTTTCTCCATAAATGTCTTCAGTTGTCAAGTAAAACTGTCAGGTAAGAGATGGAGATAGTCATTTGTGTGCACATATACAACACACACACACACACAATTTATGGCATGTGGTTGTACAGTGCCATTCAATCTAGGCCTCCAGAACTTAATATCACATTCTTAGTATGATGTAGTTTATATGGACAGCTAAGTGATTTATTAATTTCTTCAATGAAACTGTATTGAACACTGAGCACTTAAGTGCAAGGCACTGAAGTACAGCATTGAACAAGTGTTTCTGCCCTCACAGAAATCATAGCTGATTAGAGGTAAGGATGAGAAAATCGGGTGTGATAAATGCCGTGCTACCATTTCATGACTATGGGAAGGATAGAGTTTTATGGGAACACACAGGAAGGGAATCAGTCAGATTTGGAGAGTCAGAGTGGACTTCCTGATACAGTGACATCTAAGCTAACATGAAGGATGGGTAAGAGCTGGCCAAAACAAAGAAAGGTGGGAGGAGTGATGTAGACAGAAGGGAGAGATGTATAAGGGCCCAGAGACAAGTAAAAGTATGGCATAGTCTAGAAATTGTATGGAGCTGGGTTTGGTTGAGAAACTGGCTAGGCGTGGTGGTTCACACCTGTAATCCCAGCACTTTGGGAAGGTGCGTGGATCACTTGAGCTCAGGAGTTTGAGACTAGCCTGGGCAACATGGTGAGACTCCATCTCCACAAAAAAAAAAAAAAAAAAAAAAAAAAAAAAAGCCAGGTGTGGTGGCACATGCCTGTGGTTCCCGCTACTTGGGAGGCTGAAGTGGGAGGATTGCTTGAGTCTGGGAGGCAGAGGATGCAGTGAGCTGAGATTGCACCACTGCACTCCAGCCTGGGTGACAGACTCTGTCTCGAAAAAAAGAGTGAAAGTGATGAGACTAGGAATCTAATCATAATTAGCCTTGTATGCTAAATCTAAGCAGCCTGATACTATGCTATAGAAAATGAGGCATTATTGAAGGATTTCAAGCAAGAGAAAGGATGATTTCTATTTTTTTTCTGAGTGGTCACTTTGGCTCACTACCATGTTGACCTTTGGGCAGCTGTTTGGATGATAGAGTCATTCTCTGAAAGTAGAAGAACCAGAGAATATAGAATGCTGTGTAGTTTGTCTTTCTGTGACATCTCCAATTGCCTCTATCCTTTATAAAATCCATCTTTCTTCATTTTACTTTTTATGGCCCTCTTAGCCTTTTCACAAGGCTGGAATAATTCCAAAGAACACTGCTTAATGCTCAATATCTATATAGATACTACACAGAAATGTCTTTACTCTTTCAGTTTCGTAGAAACCAGTATGATGCCTGTCAGGTAACAGATGTTCCCATAAATGTTTATTGATGTGCATGGAGTAAATACCAAAGAAAGAGATGTTGATTCACACTTTTTTTTGGTTAAGATTTCTCTGCTTCTCCCAACATGTCCTTTAGGGCCAGAAAATTTCAACGTCAGCTGTTTCTTAACAAACGTACCAGTGTACAACCACTGTATAATAGTACTACTAATGATAATTAATAAAACACTGTGCATTTTAAATAGTCCTCAAAGTCATAACCTTTTTGGTTTACGAATGGACCTCAAATTCAGTTAACAGTTGGATATGCAGATATAATACTCAAAGAATAGTGAAAGCTTTAACTCAGCTCAACAATTATTATTTGGAAATAAGTGTAGAAGGATAATTTGTAAATTGAAAAAAATTTTTTATACCTGCAAGGGGACTTCTTTTCTAACATATTTCTGAGAATGATCATAAAGGGGACTTACTTTAAAACAGTATTTTAAGCCGAGCACGGTGGCTCACGCCTGTAATCCCAGCACTTTGGGAGACTGAGGCTGGTGGATTGCTTGAATTCGGGAGTTTGAGAACAGCCTGGGCAACATGGTAAGACTCCATCTCTATAAGAAATACAAAAAAGTAGCCAGGTCTGGTGGCATGCATTTGTAGTCCTAGCTATTGGGAGGCAGACGTGGGAGGAACACTTGAGCCCGAGAGGTTGAGGCTGCAGTGAGCTATGATCATGCCACTGCACTCCAGTGTGGGCAACAGAGGGAGACCTTGTTTCAAAAAAACCCAAAGAACCAAACAGCAAAAAACAACCCCCAGTCAATATTGCATATTTTACTTAACTTAGTAGTTTGTAACATTTTTTTTTCATGGTATTAATTACTTAAATGAAATTAAATTAAATTACCTGATTTACCTTTTGAAGCTAAAACACATATTTTTAAGTGTTGCTCAGTTTTAGAAAGTTAGCAAAATCAAAGTTTTTTTTTTAGTGGCTTAAACTCATTACTGGCTTTGTTTAATAAGTAGTCAAATTTTTTTCATATTTAGCCAGTGGGATCACCAAGCAAGCTCCTGTGTCCTTTTGATGTACTTTCATCTTTTTCTAAGTACTTCTTAGTGGCCACAGAAAATGTTTCAGGCTCATCTTAAACCTTCCCTACTCCAGTCCCAGAATCAGTAGGGAATGATATTAGACTCTTAAGATTTGAGTACTAGGTATATTCATTCCGCCTTCTATGGTTTTGCTTCTAGGACCCCACAGCATTCTTCCCTGATTTCCCCTGGGCATTTATGTCTCCTTTTCCCACAGTTAACCCTCTTCTCCCAACTCATTTGCTAAATCCTACAATGTACCTTAAGTAATTTCAGAATTGTTTCCCCTATTCTTTGCATTCCTCACCCCCTCAACTTCCCAGCCCAAATACCTCCCATAGCATTTGATTATATATTCTTGGGTTGGGTATAATAAAATAATGTGTCCAAAAGTTAATTGGATTAGTCCCTTTTCCTCCCCTACCATAGTGGATGACTGTTTAATTCACTGCCTTGTTTAGATTTTAAGTGTCTGATGGGGTAAAGACCATTTCTTTAGACATATAGAATCAAAATGTGTGGTATAAATCAAGAATATTGAGATTGTTTTGCCTTGCATTTAATATCTTTCATTAGACACTGTCACGGAAACAAAGTGAGGTACGCAGTTTTTTCTTTCCTCTTCCTCCTCTTCTTCCCTCCTTTCCTTTCCTCCTCCTTTCCTTCATTTCTCTTTTTTGGTTTCTTTCTTTGTTTTTTGTTTCTATTTTTGGTATGGAACATTTCTCTACCTTACTGCATTTTACTAAGAATAGTAGAGGCATTTCTGCTGTTAGTGACTTATATGCATTCCTGAAAAATTTTTAATTTTGCAAAATTATACCATAACATTTTAGGGCCTGTAAAGAAAATAGGGCTAGGAACAGATCATTTGAAACCAGTGGAATTTTGCAAACAGCTAAGGAAATAGAAGTTGCAATACAAACAGTAGCACTATTAAATCCCTACTGGCATTTGCACCCAGCATCACGTCGATCTTAGCCTGAAATCCTAGTTTTCTTCCTTTGTTGTGGGTCCTTAAAGTCATCTACTTCTAATACAGACCAATTTCATTAAAGTTGAAAATCTGCTCCAGAGTATTGACCTGTTGATTTTATTTTATTTTAAATACAGGTGAAAATATTTTTGCATTTCTTTGTTGGTATTCTCAGCCGCCTTTAACAGTGGAAAGTCTTGAAGCCACCAAATGAGACTTTTGCTTTAATTGGGAGAAAACTTGCTCTTGGTTGGATCAAAACCTTCATTACTGGGGAAAATTGTATATGCACCAGCATAGCTTTCACATAATACTAATGTCATTTTCCTATATATGAGCTAATTTACATTAAGAAATATCTACTGTAGCAGAATAGACTGTAATGTTAATTTTGTTTTAGTATATAAAGATACTAAATACCCATTACTGAAGATTTAATTAATATGGAAAAATATAAAAACTAAAGTAAAATTCCTTTGATTGCAAATAAATACTGTCATCATTTTGGTTTATGTTCTTATTACTTGACCTCTTTCTATGATGATAATGGTAATAAGGATGACAATGAGGATGATGCTGTGTGTGTATAAAATTTCACATAAATGGGTTCATATTATACATGCAATCTTCCAACTTTTTTGGAAACAGAATCTCAAGCAATATAACTATATATTGTCCTTTTTAATGATTGCAAATTATTCTACTGTATGCATGCCATGATTTATTTACATATTTGTGGACATTTGGTTGTTTTCAGTTATTCACTGTAATATAAATGGTATATTGAAAATCCTTGATCATATCTTTGCATCCATAAAAGAAATTCTGGGATGGTGTTTCTGTATCAGAAGGTGTATTCATCTAACATTTTGGCACATATTGCCATATTATATTTGTCAGTTTGATAGACTAAAGTGATACTTTGTTTTTATTTATATTCATTTTATTATTAGCGTGTTTGCATGTCTTTTTATGTCTTTGTATACTGTCCATATTTTGTTTCAGTGAAATGCTTTTCATAAATTTTATTCCCCTTTCTCTCAGAACTTTTGTCTTTTTTCTTACACTGTATAAGAATTGTGGGCGTGGGGAAGAACAAAAATTAAAAAAAAATTGTATAATTTTAGAGATATTGAGCCTTCATGATTAATAAATGTTATAATTTTTTATATCCTGCTGATTGTCTTTAAACCTTATTTATGGTATGTTTTGATTTTTTGTAATGAAGTCTATCGGTATTTGTCCTTTATGTTTTTGGGGTTTTGTAAAATGTTCAGAAAGGCCTCTTTCCAACCTTAAAAGACTGTTGCCTTTATTTTCTTTTATATTTTTATATTTCTATTTGTTACATTTAATGTTTGACTTATCTGGAATTAATTTTCTTATAATGAATTTAATAAATATCCACCTTTGATTTTATTCTCCCTCCAAATTGTAGCTAGTTGTTTCAACATAACTTGTTAATTCAACTTCTTCTCTTCCCAATATGAATGTCAACTTAATCAAATACCAAATTTCTTTGTGTCCTTGGATATTTTTGTGCATTTAGTATTGTATTAGTTATTTCTGCAAAACAACCACCAAAATCGGTGGCTTAACATATTTATTAACCCACACAGTTTCCATGAGTCATCAGAAATTTAGGAGTCGCTCAGCTTTGTAGTTTAGATTCAGTGTTTCTCTTAAGGTTGAAGTTAAGATTTCATCTCTAGCCACAGTCATTAAAAGGCTTAATGGAGGCTGGAGAGTCTGCCTTGAAAGTGGCTCACTCGCTGGGTGGTGAGTGGGTGTGGTTGTTGGTTCAGTTCCTCTCCATGGACTTCTGCCAGGGCCAGCTTCTCTCATGATCAGGTGAGCTGGTTTGCCTAAAAGTAATGACCTGAGAGAGAGGAGAAAGAGCCTGGGAGAAGCTATTCTTTTTATAACGAGCCTCAGAAGTCACATACCATCACTTATGTCATATTTTGTTTGCAAGAAGCAGGTCACTAAGTCCGACTCGTGCTTAAGGGAAGGGGAATTAGGTTTCACATTATGAAGAATGTACCTGTTAAATAATTAGTAAACATTTTGAAACTACTTCCGCTTCCTTTTGTTTCGTTTCTATATTTGTCTGCTTCTGCGCTAATATCATACCTTTTAATACATTGCTTCTTTTAAAGAGTCTTATATCAAACTAATAGGATGTCACATAATGCCATGCTCTACTGTGTTTGACAGCTGTTAGCTTTTACTGGTCAAGTATCTGAAAGTAGATATGCCAAATAATATTGATAATAATCTGGTGACATTTTAGGTTGCTTTCTTTCTCCAATTTCTCATGCTTCTTTGGAATCATATAGTAAAGATCATTGTATTTCATTGCAGATGCCTGCCTATAACACATTTAAAAAAATTGTTTTATACTCGTGCTTCCATGAGTAATTTTGAATGTTTTGATTGGCAGATACATAGTAACTTAAGGGTATTACATGTTGATTAAATTTCACAGGTATCTTAAAAACAGTGTCTCTAATTTATAGGCGAGTATGCAAAAATCAAAACAAGGCATGTAAGTGTGGAGAATAATCTAAATAAGATCACAGTTCCATATGCTGCAATACTCACCAGAGGCTTATTATAATCCCTGGACTTTTTGTGCAGCAGACACCTGAGTCTGGGTAGTGCTGTGCTCCATCTGCCTTTATCTCCAGGGCACTCAGGATAAGCTTCTTTGTACTCTGACCTCTTGGCTGTTTTTATTTATACATTTATTTTTCCTTTTTTTTTTTGAACATATGCTACCAACTTGGCGTTTGTTGCCATTTCAACAAGTGTGTATATGTATTTGTGTGTACACTTATAAGCTAAAAGGACCATAAGCACTCATTCCAAAGGAGTTTATTTTTGTTGCTTTCACCTTAAATTGCATAAATCTTTTCCTCTGGCTTGCATCTTCAGGACCGAGCCTGCACCATTGCTGTTTGAGCTCCCCATGGACTTGCAGCTGCCATACATGGGCTGCAGGCACCCTTCCAAATCTTTAAGCCGTAGTCTGAACAGATTTTATTTTTGACAGACTAATCAGAGCCTTAATGTGCTTCCCTGATGGGGGAGCCTGTGTCTCTAATTTTTTGTATTTATCATTTTGTAAAGAGTAGTAATAGTCCCTGGGCTAGCTATAAGTTTGCAGGTTAAATTGTATTTTTCATTCCTACTTTTTTGTGACTTTCTCTTTCCATCTTTGTCCCTTGGGGTCTAGTGGCCTGGTTGTTTTGAGAAGCCTTCCTTCTCCTTACTCCCAACCCTGAAAAGCCATGCTGTAGGTATGATTTGAGTTGATGTGGCATTCTAAAGGCATTTGCATTCTAAAGAAAGCAATATATTTGAGGCATGAAGGGTAGGGATCAGGACACCATTTTCATGAGACCCAGAAACCAAGTTCTTTAAAACAGTTTTTCAATTTTGCTTATTGTTAAGCCTTAATAAGACCCTTGTGCCATTCTAAAATAAGACAGAAGTAGGGCTGCTATGTAAGAGGAGTGAATATGAAGCAATGTTAGATAATAGGAAAAAATGTGAGGTAGCAAAGTAGACAAGGAACAGCAAAGCTTGATACTTGGATGACTGCTTCAGAAACTGGCTGTCACATGGTTGCTAGTGATATTTTTCCATTATTCATGTTATTGCCTAATGCCCACTTTCTAACATTTTGTTTATTTTGTACATTTCTTTTTTTTAGGTTCTGAGTGTTACTAACTTTTTCTTATTTCCCCTGTCTTACTTCTTCTAAGTTTTGATTTTCGAAAGGTTCTTGAGATTTTTTTTCTAAAAAGAATGCTTTTTCCATTTATAGGCTTTCTTAATTTTTTTAAAGCCGATTTTGAACACAGCCCAAATGTCAACTAATGCAGTATTTTCTTCTTAGCTACTCAGTAATTATTCCTGATGCTGGTATTGTATCCTTTTACTAACCCAATGTATTATTGCTTAAAGAAAAAATGGACTTACGGTGAAATAGTTCAGTACCCTCTAATTGCTTTGCTTGGGTTATGGATAAGTACCTGGTCTGTTTCATTTACACACATATTTAAGTCCCCACATTGTTAGATTAAAATTCACCTTGCCTTTAGCTTCTACTTAATGGTAGCAGTTATACTTTTGTATTAAATTGGAAAAAAAATAGAGTACAGTGTTGAAATCCAAATTTTGTGGTTATTAGGATTTAAAGCTTACCAAGCTTCTCCTTGCTAATGGTTACCATTTAATAGGATTTTTCTCTTTCTATAAAAAACTATTCACTGTCCTATTAGTTTTTATGGTAAACTATTTTTGCAGAATTTACTTCATTTTACTAACTGAAATTTGAGATTAGGGCTTAGTTGTAAATACTGTCAAATGATATGTATTTGGAGTTACAGGATAAGGATAAATTACAGGATTTGAGAGGCCTAGAATATTGTTAATGGATTTTGATTTATATGGTTTCCAAAGATATTGCAGCCATGAAGATGTCCGTATTGATGGGAAAACAAAACAAAAAAAATTCATATTCAGTCTTATGTCTCACTTCTCTTAATATATATCCTGTTTCCTGATCTGGCCATCATTCTTGCTATCTCAGATAGGCTGTTTGCACCTTTATTCTAATTGTATTTTTCTTTTATCTGAGTGACTTAACAAATGTAATTTATTCTTTTATTTCCAAAATTTTGAGGAAAAATTTTAAACATACAGAAACATCCTAAGAATTTTATAATGAACATCTTAAAACCTACTACCTACATTCTAATTCATTTTTTCCTTTTTAGCCTTTCTAGACATGATTTTTTTTCTTGTAATTCCAGCCCTTTCCTTCCTTTTTTTTTTTTTTGTTCCTCAACGACTATTATATAATTTATTCCTGTGGTCCAGTTCTGGTACTAAGTCATATATTTCATTTTATTTTGTTTAAAAACAAAAATCTCAAGACACCTAAGACAGTGCTCAACACATTCTTGTTAACTGAGGAATACCAGTACATATGATTGGCATAACTGGTCAAATCTTAGAGCAGCATGAGGTTCAAAGCAGAACAAAATGATTATGTATTAGGTGTCTTATCATCTAGAAGATGGACTTTATTAGTTTATTGTCTGTAATTGACATTCTAATTCTGTTATACTTTTTGGATTTGTTAGTGCTAGTCCTCTTCCTTACACATAGCTAGTGCTTTATGTGAAGTAATACCCTTTATTTGATGATCTAGCCATTTTCTTTACGCAAATGCTTATGTAAACAAAACAAACACGTTAGAACATTTTGAACCTCTGGAAACCTTGCGAGGTTTCTCAGATAAAAAAATTTTGCCTTAGTGAGATAAAGTAATTTGTCACATTGTTGAATCACAATTTGAACTGAGGTCTTAGATTCAAAGCCTACCAGGTTTTCACTGACTTTCCATCTTTGCTGATGCTGCTTCTGAAGAGCACCTTGGACAGAGTGGGGCCTGCTGTTCCACTGAATCAGAGGGAAGGGTGTATGTTCACAAGTGAAAGGAGTCCTTACCAAAAATCAGGAAGCCTTTATGAATTTCTGTATCCTAGTTGTATTTTCTTTACAGTTTTACTAGAGCATGACCTTGAAATTCATTTGTTTTTACATATTGCTGACTTAAAAATTGAATACATCTGTTTTAACCTCTCTTCTCTTAGTATCCAGATGCTTATCAGTTTACTAATAGAAAGTTATAATTATCTCCATGAAAGAAGCAATTTTAGAGGGATTAGCTTCATCATTGTATCAGGTGACTTTTTTATTGGGTATCTTTGCCAGAAAATGACTAACTAACTTACATAATTACATTTCTCTTCCTTTATTATTTTTGGCTACTTTTCCTCTTTCTTGCTTGTTTCTTTTTTTTGTGTATGTGCCATTTTGGTCTTTGCTGAGAATTTTCAAGTGAGAACTACTAAGTCAGACAAGATAAAAGATAAAGAATTAGATACTGGTATTCATGTTCTAAAGTATACTAAGTGTTTGTTTGTAAAACATTGTTTATATTTATAATGTGAAAGGAAGGAGCAAGATGGTCCAGAAAAAAATTTTAAAAATTGCTTTCTGTAGATTACTTGCCAAGATCTGCATCCAGTGGAACAAAAATTGTTCTAATTCATCAGTTTTTCTTTTTCATCCTTGTTATTAGTCCAAATGTGTCCAAATGTCTCTTGATTTTTCACATGCTTAGGCTCTGTTACCAAGCCAGGGTGTTGGTACCAGGGGCTGCTAGAAAGATCCATGGAGGATGATAGCTGTATTATGTGTGATCATATATTTGTTTCTTGTGATCTTGTCACTATGGGTTGGTCAATCTGGTGTCTTAATGTAGTGTCAAGCACAAAGTAGGCACTTAATGTTGAAAGAATGAAAATACAAACTCTACATGAGAAAGGAACCATGCTGGCCTTGTTCTGTATCACACATTTATCTCTTAGTACAATTCCAGACTGATTCAGGAATTGCGTGTCAGATTTGCTTGGATCCCCACTCTTGTATTCTCTGATATACATAGTTTGATGGTTTCTTCTTTATAAACAAAATCTTGACTTTGTGTAGGCTTATTATGATCATTGAAAGGTTACATTTTACATAAGATACTGCTTTATAGCTTCTTATTTTCCTCTTACCTTCAAACCTCCCACACAACTTTTAAATAGTTTTTATAATTAGGATGACTTGTGGTGGATTTATCCACCTGGTTGCCATGGGTGAGTGATTGGTGACTTTGTACAAGCTAAAATATAAACAGGCTTAAGAATAATTTTAGATGAATTCATGCATGATCAAGTCACAAGTTGTTATGGAAAGGAGAGAAATTTATAGTGTGGGTTGTTATGTGGTTGAGGTCAGCATCACCAAGAAACTCTTACTTGTAAGTGCTATATGCCAGGTGGCAAATATGATTTCACTTGATTTTGAAAGCTTATTTAAAAAATGTTCTCAGTTTAAGAACTTCAGCAATGAGGCAGGCGTACTTACAATTTTAAGCAATAATTTTCTCAGGAGCAGTGTTTTGAACCGAAGCGACTTGCATAGTTACAAGAAGAATGAGATAACTGATAAAAATTGTTCCCTTTTTGTCGGGGATGATTTTAGTACCTCATTGTTATTGCATAGATGAAAATTTTCTCAGAGGAAGTCAGGGCTAGGTACTTACTAGTTGATGGTTTTAAGCATTTAAGGTTTAAACAAAAGACCAGATTATCTGAGTGATTCTTTGGCAATTTGCATAGACAAGATGCATTAACTTTGCCAGTATGTGAATGTCGTTAAACTTTAAGAAAATTACTGGATATGAAACATAGAAATGTTGTGTTCATTTCTTCATGTATGTATAGCTTCTTTAGTATTTACATGATAGAAACTTTTAACAGTGCTTTATTATTATGAAATGTAGGTGCCCCTCACAATTCAGATAAGACAGGACTGAATTGAACCTTTTGTTTTTGAGCTTCTGAAAATAGCAACCACTTGTACCTTGTTTTCAGGGTATCTTTTATTGCGCTTACTTCCCTGGCTTTGAGTAGGATCTGCACACTATTGGACTGACATATCTCCCACATGCTCCTTTATAATCTCTCAGAAAAACACTTGCCCTGACTTTGTTGTGCAGGCGATGGTGGCAATGCTCTGGTCAGCAGTGGAGCTGAGGAAATGAGAAGTGAAAGAGCAATGGCTTTCAGGTCTTTACCTATATTTAAAATGTTCTTTATATGATTTGCCCTGGTTTTAGCTCCCTTAACTGCTGTTATCTTTTAACCAGTTGTTTAATAAAAGTCAATCCTTTTTTATTTTGAACACTTAAAAGGTCTCAAACCATAAAGGCAATTTAATTTTTCTTACTCAATAATCATTTCAGTGTTTGTTTTGGTATCTGCCAAAGTTCTTAAGAAACAGTTAAAAAACAATTAAAAATTATAGACATAATTCTGGGCTTAGAAAGAACCTTAGATATTAAATCTAACCCGTACTCCCCTACTTTTTTTGGAGGCAGAGTCTTGCTCAGTCACCCAGGCTGTAGTGTTGTGACAGAGTCATAGCTCACCGCAGCCTCAAATTCCTTAGCTCAAGCAGTCGTTCCGCCTCAGCCTCCCAAGTATCTAGGACTCCAGGTGTATGCTACTATGCCTGGCTAATTTTTAAATTTTTAGTAGAGATGGAGTCTTGCTGTGTTGCCCAGGCTGATCTCAAACTCCTGGCCTGAAGTGACCCTTTTGCTTGGGATCCCAAATAAGTGGCTTTTTGTTACACATGAGGAAACAGTCCCAGAAGTGACTTGTTCAAAGTCATGGAGCTGGTTATAGACAGAAACAGATATCCACCTCAGGTCTTCTGAGTCTTATTACCATGCTCCTTTTTGGGTACTAGTGACTGAGGGAGTATAAGTAATATAGGTGAGCATTATTGGAAAAGAAGACTCCTCTTCTGGAGTCTCAAAATTCAGGGAATGTGAATTTAATAAAACTTTTATTAATGTTTCCCCCTTAATTTATATTTTAACCATGCATACTACCTTATAACTAAGATAGGTGTGGCATCATATTTGGAAGCATTCCGTTTCTATCCTGCAGGTATCTTCAGCTATTTTGTGAAGGTTCATCCGTGCAGGGCATGATGAACAGCAAAGAGAAGACATGCTTTCATTCTGTGCCTCTTAAAAGTAGTGAACATTTGACAGAACTTTCCAGAAATATGATAGCCTGCATTGGCTACATAAAAAAACATTGTAGTCAGTTAAATATATTAAATGCTGCATGAAGAGGAAATGATCTTGCTCAGTGTTATTTGTACTGCTTAGAACAGCAGAGACTGGAGCGACATTGTAGTTTGTTCATTGTGATGGGATAGAGTTCAGCACTGGTGTTACCGCATATTATCTGTATATCAAAGTGACTTCCTAGGGCAGATAGCATCTTTCTTTTTTAGAAACCAGCAAAAGTTCAAAGAAGAAGATAATAATCGTCTCCATTCCCAGTGTCTGGAATTAACCACTGCTAGCATTTTGATACTGCTTTCTTCCCTCTTTAGTATACTTTAATAATTACACAAGTAACATATGGGTGGTTATTAAAACAGTGTAAATATTCCATTTTAAATACTTTTATGTGCACATATAAATGTACATAGAAATATAAAGTATTGTTTAGTGAGAGTTTTTGAATGGTTTATGCTTAGCTAACTTTATGTCCTCTGTACTTAGCATTACTGCTTGATACTTGGTAAATAAATGCTTACTGAACTAAAAATGTACATACTATGCAGCCATAAAAAAAGATGAGTTCATGGTCCTTTGCAGGGGCACGGATGAAACTAGAAACCGTCATGCTCAGCAAACTGACATAAGAACAGAAAACCAAACACCGCATGTTCTCACTCATAAGTGGGTGTTGAACAACGAGAACACAGGGACACAGGGAGGGGAACACCACATACTGGGGCCTGGGGAGTAGGGGGCTAGGGGAAGAATAGCAGGGGGTGGGGGGATTGGGGAGGGATAGCATTAGGAGAAATACTTAATGTAGATGATGGGGTGATGGATGCAGCAAACCACGACCAGGGCATGTGTATAACTGTGTAACAAACTTGCATGATCTGCACATGTACCCCAGAACTTAAAGTATAATAAAAAAAGAAAAAAAAATTCACATAATGAATTTCGTATATACTTCTTTCCAAACTGAACTTATTTTAGTTTCTCAAACAGCTACATTTTATTTTGCCCTAGGCCTTCACATATGTTGCTGCTTTTGCCTGAAATGCCCAGGACTTGCTTCAAATGCCATTTTAAGGGGGCAGGGGTGGAGTGAGGCAGGCCTTCCTTGATCATTTTCTGATGAATAGACTGCCTTGCTTCATGCTGTCATGCTTCCGGGCCATCGTCCCTTTTTAATGCTCATCCGTTGGAAAGAATTGTTGAAGGGCAGTCTTTCTTGGTATATTGTAATTCCTTGAGGGCAGGGAGGACATCTGCTTGTTTGCTAAAAAAAAAAAAAAAAAGCTTGAGGAATAGAATTATGTGCATATTTTTAGTATTAAATATTTTGGCATGTAATTCAAGAGAATGACAAAATAACAATGCTTTGATAGGCCGCCACAGCCTCTTGACACTTTCTTATCTCTTTTCTCCTACCATTGCCCATCTGTTTCCGGATCCTGTCAGTTTAACTTCCAAAATATACACCTTAAATCTGCCCATTTTAATCCATCTCCACTACCATCCTACTCCAACTATCATCTCTTGCCCTGGACCACTAGAATAATCTGGTTTTCCTATATCCATTTTTGCCGCTTCCAGACTTTTAGAGAGATGAGCATTTCAAAATGCCGATATGATTATTCACCTCAATTTTAGAGCATTCCAATTACTTCTCATTTGCTGCAAATCCTTACAAGGTCTGTAAGGTCCTAACTGCCCTGGCGTTTACGTTGCTCTCCCATTCATGTCCCACTGTGCTCTTCCACTTCCTATGTGCTTTATCTGCACCAGCCTCCCTTCCGTTGTCCACAACATGTCACTCCTGCCACAGGAACTTTGCATCTAACATAGCTGCTCTCTGGAATATCCTTGCCTACCCCACAGTTCTTTATCTAGGTAACCCCTCCTCATTTTTCAGTTCAGTCTCTTTCTCAAAGGCCTTTCCTGACCTCTCTGTATCTCCCTCATAGTACTTACGACAACTCTTATATGTGTTTATGTGATTATCCGATTGACCCTTATCATTCCATAGTTGGTTGTAAAAACTCAATGAGATCAAGGACTGGGACTGGCCTTGCTCACCATTTTATGGTTCTCTGGTGTCTAACACAGTGATTTGGGAAGACCCTTAGTCAATACTGGTCGAAAGAATGAATGAGCCAGGTAGTGATGAGTGGGTAGATGAGTGGATAGATGATTGAACTGCCTTAGCAGACCAAAGAGACAATCCACTGGAAGTTGTTTTCTGATGGAACCAGGCAGAGGTTAGAAAGTAGAATCTGGTAGTGATGTTCATTTTCTGTACAATGTTCTGCAGATACTTTTTCTTAATCTAGTAAGGAGATAAGCTAAATGTGAGAAGACATTCAGGATGATATTTCTTTGCTAAGTTTTCCCCTATTCTCATCTTAAGAAGGGAATCAACTTGAGGAGTGAGTAAACATCTGACCTTTAAACACCCAAATATCAGTATTTTCCAGACTTGCTCCATTAAGGCAATCACCTGCCGTGTTTGATTTTGGAGGTCTGAATGGGAGTGGGGATCTTCTTTTTTTTTTTTTGAGATGGAGTCTCGCTCTGTAGCCTAGGCTGGAGTGCAGTGGCGCGATCTCGGTTCACTGCAACCTCCGCCTCCCGGGTCCCAGTTCAAGCAATTCTCCTACCTCAGCCTCCCAAGTAGTTGGGATTACAGGCATGAGCCACCATGCCCAGCTAATTTTTGGATTTTTTAGTAGAGATGGGGTTTCACCATGTTGGCCAGTCTGGTCTTGAACTCCTGACCTCGTGATCTGCCTGCCTTGGCCTCCCAGAGTGCTGGGATTATGGGCGTGAGCCACCGTGCCTAGCCAGAGATCTTCACTTTTAGGCATGTCAGTCAAGGTGAGCTTGGGAGACATTACCCTGGAATTATTATCTGGGAGCTGTATGACTTAAACAGGAGTGTAGACCCCTTAAAATAACTTTAAAGATATCAAACTGGTCAAAGAGGAATTGACTATTTACTGCTGAGCCATTTTCTTTCTCTTCTTCATAGTAACACATTTTTTTTTCTATGTTCATGGGAGCATTTTATAAATTATTTGTGGATCCAGATATTTTATAATCTGAAATCTTTTGGACTTGTTTTTTACTTATATTTTGGAAGCATCAAATAGAAAAGATGTAGCAGTCATTCAGTTTTTAAATTTACTCTTTAAGACTGATGTTTGTGTTGTTAAACCTGTGGTTAGAAGTATTTTCAGAGAGACTGAGCTAATGAAATATAATATTGAGGAAAATGCATCTTTTGCATCTTGAAGGTACTGATTTGATAAATATGCCAAAGTTACTCTTCTATATGATAAATGGGACCTTTGTAAAATAGTCCATTGAAAAAGTATATTAAATCTTTTGTAGAGATATACAAAAGGAGTTAGTGAAGGTGTTTTGATTCTAGGCAAAAGCTGTCATTGAAAAGAAATTAGTTTTACTCATGGGCTCAAATTAAAGCTGGGTATGAAAGAATGAAACATGTCAAGCAGGTTTACTCCTTTAGGAGTGTAGTAGTTAAGTCTGCTCACAGAAACAGTCAGTACCTTGGGCCAAATACATTTCTTGAATACCAGATGTGTGAACTCATAAGCAATTTAACTTAAGATTATAGTTGTTAGATGAGTTTGAATGCAAACATGTTTTTAAATTGCTTGTTTTCTAAAGTTAGTCTGAGTTACATTTATTTTGGTTGGATATAAAAAGATTACTGGTTTAGGTGAATGTTATATGCAATATATGTTGATAAAAGTATAAAAAGAATACTGGTCTTCATTACTTACTGTGCATGTATATAGCCCTCATGGATGTCGGATACAGTAGGTCATTAAGAATTAGCCAGTTTAACCAAGAAGCAGCTTCTTTGCTCCTTCTGGAATCTCCAGCTGATTCAGCCTACCTACCTCCACCATGTCCATCAGGGTGACCCAGAAGTCCCACAGGGTGTCCACCTCTGGCCCCTAGACCTTTAGCAGCCACTCCTACACGAGTGGGCCTGATGCCCACATCTCCTCGAGCTTTTTCTGAGTGGGCAGCAGCAGCTTCTAGGGTAGCCTAGACAGAGGCTATGTTGGGCCAGTGGCATGGGAAGCATCGCCGCCGTCATGGTCAACCAGAGCCTGCTGAGCACCTTTAACCTGGAGGTGGACCCCAACATCCAGGCCGTGTGCACCCAGGAGAAGGAGCAGATCAAGACCCTCAACAATAAGTTTGCTTCCTTCATAGACAAGGTACGGTTTCTGGAGCTTCAGAACAAGATGCTGGAGACCAAGTGGAACCTCCTGTAGCAGCAGCAGATGCCTCAGAGCAACATGGACAACATGTTTGAGAGCTACATCAACAACCTTAGGTGGCAGTTAGAGACTCTGGACCTGGAGAAGCTGAAGCTAGAGGTGGAGCTTGGCAACATGCAGGGGCTGGTGGAGGACTTCAAGAACAAGTATGAGAATGAGATCAATAAGCATACAGAGATGGAGGATGAATTTGTCCTCATCAAGAAGGATGTGGATGAAGCTTACATGAACAAGGTAGATTACATGAACAAGGTAGAGCTGGAGTCTTGCCTGGAGGGGCTGACTGATGAGATCAGCCTCCTCAGGCAGCTGTATGAAGAGGAGATACAGGAGCTGCAGTTTGAGATCTTGGACATGTCTGCGGTGCTGTCTATGGACAGCAGCCGCTCCCTGGACATGGACAGCATCATCACTGAGGTCAAGGCGTAGTATGAGGAGTTCGCCAACCACAGCTGGGCTGAGGCTGAGAGCATGTACCAGATCAAGTATGAGGATCTGCAGATGCTGGCTGGGAAGCACGGAGATGACCTGTGGCTTACAAAGACTGGGATCTCCTAGATGAACTGGAACATTAGCCGGCTCCAGGCTGAGATCGAGGGCCTCAAAGGCTAGAGGGCTTCCCTAGGGGCCACCATTGCAAATGCTGGGCAGAGTGGGGAGCTGGCCATTAAGGATGCCAATGTCAAGCTGTTCGACCTGGAGGCCAAGCAGGACAAGGCATGGCGACTGCATGACTACCAGGAGTTGATGAACATCAAGCTGGCCATGGACATCAAGATTGCCACCTACAGGCAGCTGCAGGAGGGCGAGGAGAGCTGGCTGGGGTTGGGGATGCAGAACATGAGTATCCATGTGAAGACCACCTGCGGCTATGCAGATGGTCTGAGCTTGGCCTATGGCCTCACAAGCTCCGGCTTCACCTATGGCCTGGGCTCCAGCTCCTTCAGCTTCACCAGCTCCTTCAGCCATACCAGCTCCACCAGGGCTTTGATTGTGAAGAAGATCGAGACCTGTGATGAGAAGCTGGTCTCCGAGTCCTCTGACATCCTGCCCAAGTGAAGAACTGCAGCAGCCCCTCCCAGCCTGGCCCTCCTGCAGCTGCTCCAGAGCCCAGGAGGGAGACCCCTGCACAAGACAGCACAGGGAACAGGAAACCCACCTGAGGCTCAGCCCTAGCCCTCAGCCCACCTGCAGGGCTGTGGTGGGGGACGGATGGGGAGTTTACTGCCTGGGGACCCTCCTTGCTCATGCTTCCAGCTATAAAACAGTTCAATTTTTTTTTTCTTTTGTCCAAAATAAACAGCTAGCAGTGCTGAAAAAAAAATTTAGCCAATTTAGATTATTATTCATCTTTTTCTTGTGGAAGGAATTAGTAGTTGAGTATTTTTATTTTTCTTTTCTTTTCTTTTTTTTTTTTTTTTTTTTTTTTTTTTTTTTTTTTTTTTTTTTTTTTTTTTTGTTTTTTTTTTTTTTTGAGACGGAGTTTCGCTCTTGTTACCCAGGCTGGAGTGCAATGGCGCGATCTCGGCTCACCGCAACCTCCGCCTCCTGGGTTCAGGCAATTCTCCTGCCTCAGCCTCCCGAGTAGCTGGGATTACAGGCACGCGCCACCATGCCCAGCTAATTTTTTGTAGTTTTAGTAGAGACGGGGTTTCACCATGTTGACCAGGATGGCCTTGATCTCTTGACCTCGTGATCCATCCGCCTCGGCCTCCCAAAGTGCTGGGATTACAGGCGTGAGCCACCACGCCCGGCCTTTATTTTTATTTTCTAAGTGAACAGATAATATTCTTTTTTTCCCCCCTGGCCCTGTCAGAAAAAAAGAATTCTCCAAAGTTATCTACCACAATGGCTTTTAAACTTTTTTTGCCATGACCACACGAAGAAATACATTTTATATGGCAACACAGGACTCACTCTTACACACACACACACACACACACACACACACACACATAAACATATACACATTGCAGCAAATAAGGGTTTATAGCTTCACAAAACAATACTTATCCTTAATGTATAACAGGCTATAATTCTAGTCTATTGTATTTCATTTTTTTAAAAAAATGCTAGTTTCAAATCATTACATTGTTTTTTTTATAACCTACAGGTTTTTATATAACCTGGAGTTTTATGTAAACAGATTTAAAAATATCGCAGTCACTGGATATCCATACACAGAAGAATACAGTTAGACCCTTATCTCTCACCATATACAAAAATTAATTCAAAATAGATTAAACACTTAACTGTAAGACCTAAAACTATGAAATTACTAGAAGAAAACATAGAAGTAATACTTCACAACACTGAAGTCTTGGTAAGAGTTTTTTGGATAAGAGTTCAAAAGCACAGGCAACAGCAAAAGACAGACAGTGGGGATTACATCAAACCAAAAAGTTTCTGGGCAGCAAAGGAAACAATCATCGTAATGAAGAGATAACCTGCAGAATGGAAGAAAATATATGCAAACTATACTTCTGACATGAGGCTAACATCAAAAAATGCACAACAATATCCAAAACGCATGTCAGGTCTATCATAGATTTCGTTGTTGTATTAGTTAGGATCAGTTTGGCTACTATAGTGAAGGCCAATATTGCACAGTTTGAACATGATAGGGCTGGGCACGGGAGCTCACACTTGTAATCCCAGCCGTTTGAGAGGCTGAGGCCAGAGGATTGCTTAAGGCCTGGAGTCTAAGACTAGTCTGGACAACATAACAAGACCCAGACTCTATAAAAATAAAAATAAAAAATATTAGCTGGGTATGGTGGTGTGCACCTGTAGTTCCAGCTACTTGGGAGGCTATGGAGGATGGATGGCTTGAGCCCAGGAGTTTTAGGCTGCTGTGAGCTATAATCATGCCACTGGACTCCAGCTTGGGTGACAGAGTGCGACTCTGTTTAAAAACAAAAACAACAAAAGCAGTGCAAGTGATTTATCTCTGATTTAACAGTCCAAATGTAAGCACTGCAGGATAGTATGGTGCTGCCATGGTGTTACAGACCTAGGATCCTTCTATTTTGTTGCTTTGTCATCTTTACTTGAAACTTTTATCTTGTAGTTTGAGATGGCCACTCCTATTGTTACTATTACAGTTATAAAACGGGGAAGAAAAGGGAGGGCATCCTCCTTTTAAGGATGCAACCTAGAAGTATTCTTCCTGCTTATGCCATTGATCAAATCTAGTGACATGGCCACATTTAGGGGCAAGGGAGGCTGGAAAATAGTCTTCAGCTGGGTGGCCACATGTTTCACTGAAACTTTTATTACTGTAGAAGAGAACAAATATCAGGGGTATAAGGCGTATCTTCATCTTAATAGCAGCAGAAAAGGATTTACTTTTGGAATGCTTAGTTTTTTCTAACTTATTGTTTTGTGGGGAGAAATTTCCCATTGAAGTTATAAAGTGGACTGGACTTGTGGAAAAGAGTTAGTCTGAGTTCATGTATTTCACTTTGGGACTTTAAAGTCAAATTTATTCTAATGGTTACAGGAATGAGTGTGAAATATATTAAGAGACAAGATTGCCCTTCTCGAACTCACTTTTCATGTACTGTTTTTATGTCTTTGCTTTTCACCTTTCTTGAGACTGGTTTCATAGTTGTTTTCTTTGTGTTTTTAGGTATGGCACAGTCGCAAGCGTGGGTGAAAAGATACCTCAAGGCCTTTTGTAAAGGCTTCTTTGTGGCAGTGCCTGTGGCAGTGACTTTCTTGGATCGGGTCGCCTGTGTGGCAAGAGTGGAAGGAGCATCAATGCAGGTGAAAATGAATATAACTTCATTCTGTAAAGCACATACTTCATTGTTTTTCAAGCACTAGAATTGAGAATGCTGATTATTATTCCTATTCTGGGAAGAGGGTTATAAAAATGCATTGAAATGAAATTTTACTTTACTGCATTTCTTTTTAAGGTTTTCTAATACAGTCATAAGCAGAGGAGAGGTTAATGAAAGTAACTATCAGTTCTCTGGGTCTGTAATTTAAACTTTTCTGAGAATTTTAAATAAAGATTCTTAATAAATTATACTAAGCGACACTATTTTCTGTAAATATGGCCCTATTTGGATATCCTTTTAATGCCAAATTATTAGTGTAGTTGCAAGATGGGTTTGAGTCACAATCAGTTGCTCTGTTGTTATATAGGTATATGATTTCAGTTTGTAGAAATGTCTAGACCACTGATCCCAGATATTCAATTGTGTTTTTAAGCATGTTGCTAATTGAAAAGATTAAGTGCAGTTTACAGTGGAAGAACTTTGGAGTGGAGATTTCCAAAAGTTTTATGCAAATAGTCTTCTGGAATAACTTAGAGAAAATTCTGTTGTCCTAAAGTTGATGTCTAGAACCTAGCTGTTTTAGTAAGTTTATACAGTTAAGTAGAATTTGCATTTTGCTATAGGATTTGATTTCTTCCATTATTAATATGTATTAAGTTCATGCATTGTGCTAAATAGTTGTATAAAACAAATAACTAAAATGAATACATAAGCTTTTAAAAATTAAAATTATACAGAGAATAACCAGCTTAGTTTTTTTTTTTTTCTTTTTGTTTTAGTTAGAACTAGTTAAGGGCATAGGTATTAGCTTTAAGGAGTTAGAATTAGTTTGCTTTACTTATTATAATTATGGTATTGAAATTCTTCCTGAGTTCTGGTAGTCAGTGAGATGAAGAAGGTCAGAGAATCCTTTAGCTTCTTTGGGAGATGCTAAATTTTTAAAGCAGGGCTGCTGTTTTATTCCACTTCCATCATTTGAGCAGGGCCTTCTCTTGGGAAGGAGATTCTCATCTCAACCCTTGTCTTTCAGGTTCTCTTGATAGTGGGTCACTAGCCCAAAGCAAACTGATCACTTACTTTGAATGCAAAAATATTTTAATGTAGGGGTACTGTAAACATAAAAAGGGAGGTTTACAGGCATATGGCTTTAAATATACTTTAACACGTTTAATATATAATGTATTTTACACTTGTTCACTCTTTAATCTGGAATTCCTAGCAGACTTGTCTTAGACCCAATCTTTAGGGAAACATAGACTTTCTTTGCTAAGCTTTGGAGTCAGAGTCTTCACTTCAGATTAAAAATGCCTTCTTCACAGCCGCCCACATTCCTTTTAAAATCCATCCACAGGCATGTATCTTTTGGTAACAAACCATCCAGTTAATAATGATTTTTTCCCCCGATTTTGTTACTGCTGTCTTGCTGTACAACTATCAGTCTTTTAAGAATGAATTTTCCAGAACACTAAATCTCCTTACTTTGGATCTGATGATATTCCAGAGGATCATGTGGCAATCATAATAATAATCCCAATCTTCGTATTTTTAGCTCATTATATTCCTACTGAACATCTATGTTCATGGCTTGTGCTGAGAGCCAGAGAAATTCATTATAAAACGTAAGGTACAGGTCTTGCTCACAAGACCTTGACTGTCTTATGAAAGGACAAGGTTTATCCCCAGTGAAGAAGGCAGTGAAGAAAGTGTTAAATCCAGTTATTCCTAAATGTCGGTTCATGGACTAAAGCCAAGTTTGCATTAGATATATTTGAGTTTGCAGACGTATTTGAATTTCTTGTGGTATTCCTAGGCCCTACTCCTAAGAAGTGAAATTTATTATGTTAGAATTTGTTTGGTATATTATGTAGAGTTTCCTTGGCTACTGGTATTAGGAAAATAGTTTGAATTAACTTTGGTGTATTGGAAAGCTTATTCTATACACACAAGGAAGGCAGGAGTGAGGCAATTGTCAGGGACAACTAGAGCCAGGACTTGACTGCCTCCAGAGTGCTCTGTCTTCTTTCTAAGTTCTTCTCTGCATCTTGGCTTAGTTCTCTCAGACCAGCTTTCCCTGCATAGCAGGGCACATGGCCACTGACAGCTTGCATGCCCAGTTTCTTCACTGCTTGAGAGAGATTGCTCCTACTGCCTGAGTTTCAGTTTGAAATATCTTGGGGAAGGACTGTGATTTATTAAGCTTGGGTCACATGCCCTGGTTCATACAATTATACAGATCAACTTTGGCCACCAGGTTGGGGAACTGTGATTGGTCCAGCTTTGAACAAGTCCACACCCCAAGCCTGTGGCTAGGCCAAGTGATCTGTAAGAAAATGACAACATCTCTTTGAATCACATTGTTCTGAGGGAATTGGGGATGGAGTATAGGTGACATTTCCTAGAGGAAAGAGGATGCTATTTTCAGAATCCAAGTAGAATGGAATTCTAGGAAGAAAGGAAAATATGTTTTTACAATTGGGTCTATATTTTATGAATTTGAGACCAATGCTAGGTGTAACAGATAATTTAATTTACAGTTTCATTAAATACCAGTAAATCGTACTTTTAATTGAGCAGAAATTACAATAATGAGATTTAAGGATTAACTAATTCAACATATTTGAAGACATCTTTGCTACTATACAGCTTTGATGAATTAAACATGCTTAGGTTGTGGGGTTCAACAGAATTTTTGACAATTGGGATAAATTTTTCTCTTTAAATTTATCTGATGACTCAAGGACTGAAATAGCTGTCATGGTGTGGAGATCTCTGGAAGTCCCTGAGTATCCTACAAGGAACACAGCTGCTTTTCTTGACTCTGAGAAAAGCCACTCTTGAAGGTCACTCAGCAACTTGTAGACACGTTATTTAAGAAAAATCCAAGGATTCAAAAATCAAATCTCATTAAAGGGACATGTAATACTAGTCCTTTGGGCTTATTGAATAAATACTATTATGGTAACACTGGAAATTCACTTTGAGTAACAAATTTTGTTGTAAGAATTGTTTTTCGGTCTTTCAAAAATTCTGTTGGTTTTTCATAAGAGGAAGCATGTTTTTAAGATTCCCTGTATGAGAAAGACTTACTTATTTTTTAAACGCTACTCAGTGGTTCTTTTTTTTAGGTTAGGATTTTCAGTATTAATTTGGAGTTCATTAACTATTTGACTAGAAAGGTAGAAGTGATCAAACATGAGGAGTATCAGCTAATTAAAGGCAAGCCATAAATGAAAATAAAGCTTCTAATGATGCATTGATACAATTCAATGGAAAACAGGATTTAGTTTATAAAATACTTGATTTCTATACAGCTGTATAGCTATATTCATTTCATTAGATGAGATGTCCCTTTTGCAATGCTCGACACAATAAATCCTGGCACAAATTGTTAGTTAATGATTATTCATACTGACCTATTCCCCTCATGCACATGAATCACTTCTACTGGTTGCTGAAAGGTTACCTGTGAAAGTAAATGTTCTTTTTTTTGTTTTTTTAAAGAAGCACCACAATACACGACACCAATTTAATTCAGGAAATGAAGACTGATACTGCATACAGTTGAAACTACAGAGGGAATTTATGTAGGTGGAATGTAATTATTCAAATTAGAACTTTAATGGCTTACAGAGGCTTTTAGAGTAAAAGGGTGCACTAGGAATATTTTACTGACCTCACGCCAAAGTTTTAGATTTTGAGTGAGAATTCCTGCAGTGGGGTCACTGGTCCTGATAATAGGTATATGCTTTCCATATTTAAAACTCAGATTTAAGACTTTAAAAAGTAAGTAAAAGAAATAATTTTGGATCATTATCTTATTTTTTTGCAATTGATACATAATTTTTACATAGCATTCCATTTTCCTTTTTTTATTTGTATAGCCAGAGAGGGAAAATTGCTTGAAAACATTTCTACAAAATTCTGTCTCTCTAAGAGTTCTGAGATATATGTATGCAGAATATATTAGGAAAGCAGAGACTATGAAGGAAAATACAGTTTGATCAGTACTAAGGTCTTTGTTAATCAATAACAGACATTTATTTATGGGTTTGAAATTATCTTGACGTTCAGCTATGTGTGATTATCTTGTTTCCTGTTGAGTTTGAAATTAAAAGTATTGTCAAAAAGCAAGCAAAAAAGGCTCTTTCAATCTATGTTTTTTTTGTTTAGTTTTGTTTTTAATTTTAACCTGCAGAGGCTTAATAATACTCAACAGTCATTGTTGGTTGCAACTTATTTTCACACTCTGAGAAGCTCTCAAGAACTTCTCTGCATACAGACTCTCAAGAGAAGAGGTATATTGTGATTTATATACCAGCATTTAAGATAGAGTTATGGAGTTTTATGTTACCTGCTAAATTTGTGCTTCCAAGATGCTGGGCACCACCTGGCACACATTTCCTCCTGTGCTGACTCCTGTGTCGTCACTTGCCTTGGTCTGCTGGGGCTGACGTCAAAGGAAGCCAAGATTTAATGTTGGAATGCTTTATTGGCTTACTTGTGTGCTTTCTGCCCAAATTACTTTTGGCTCAGAAATCTCACCTGATGTTTTACCCCTTAGGTTGTTGCAAGTTTTTACATAGTTCTGTAACCTATCATTAATAGAGACTTTGTATTTATAGCAACAAACGTGTGATCCTGAAACAGTTGGCGAATGATAAATCTGTAATGTCCCTTTGTGGGTTTTTCTTCCCTTCCCATCATAGAATAACTATATGCTTCTGTTTTATATAGCCAGGGTTATATCTGTTATTTAAATATCAACTTTATTACACTTTCTAAACAGTTGTAAATTTAGATTTACACAATAGTTGCAAGAATAGTGCAGAGAACTCCTATGGGTTCTCTACCCAGATATACTAGTTTTCAATATTTTAGTTCATTTCTTTTATTCTCTTTTTTTCCTCTCCCTCTTCTCTCTCTCTTCCTCCTCCTCTTCTACCTCTCCCTCTGCATTTTTGTGTCTATGAATATATACCAACAAAAACTCTTATTGAACTATCTTGAGAGTAGGCTGCATACATCATTCCCCTTTAATTCTTAATACTCTTGTACATTCTTCCTGAATCATGATGCTTGCTGATTGGTATATTAATGATTTTTTTAGCTGATTTTAAAATTTAACACTTTATTCATAGTAGTATAGAGCTTTAAATACATTAAGAAATGACTCAAGTTCTAAACTTTACATTTGAAACAACTGAAGCTCAGACAGTTAAGGTACTTTATGTAAGCCCACACAATTATTGAATTTTGAAACTCTGTCTTTAACTCACTCTGATAATGCTGTCCATTTTACTAAATAATAACTAACAAAAGTAGTGCCTTGTCACTGTTATGATGCCACTTTATAATATTTCTTCTCACAGTGATGTTTTATTCCATTTTATTTTGGTTTATGGAATGATGTAGTTAGTAAGTTATTTAATTTTAGGATGATTTTGTAGTACATTTAGAACTTAAACAAATATAGCAATTAAGCTTTATATTATAACGGGGGATGAAAGATTTTAAACTGTGCAGCTCAGGTTGGTGGAAGATACTCTTCTCTTATAAAGGCTAAAGATTATAAGGTTTATAAGAAGGGATTAGACTATCTGGAAATATAGCAGATGAGACATCTTGAAATATTCCCAGTGCAAAACTCATAAAAAATTAAAAAGAAAACATTAATAACTTTAAAAATATATAACTAACTTGCAGGGAAGCGCGGGAATTTCTCAGAGACCACAATAAGGGGAAATACATTTCCAGGGCAGTAAATATGCATTAAAGTCAGTAGGTGTGGCATGGATATTTGTTAATTCCTGGTCATTTAGAACTTTTAGTTTCATTGGCCACATGGGGATCAGAAGACAAGGCCATAGACTCATACAAGGTGGGAAATTGGAACAGAAATTCTAAATAAAGTCAGGACCGTGGAAGAGACACATCTTTAGGAAATGGATAAACTAAAACAAACATCTCTTCTGTAAGAAAAATTGTCTACGCTCTGAGTAGAGAGAGAAAGCCCTGATGTGGAATTGAGGTTTGAATTCATATTCACTGCACCTGAAAAGCCCTAAACTGAGATATTAATTTACAGTGGCCTGGGTTTAGAGCAGCCTCAGACACCAAATTCCCTGGGCACTTGCAGCTTGCAACCAGGCCTTGTAGAATCCCAAAGATGAACTTTGATGAACAATTATATCCCAGTAAAAATATTACATGAGAAAATGAGCTCTGTAAGTGAGAGTCAGAAGCATCCGATAGCAGAACCAGCCTTTAAAGGCTTTAGAAACTGGAGCTATCAGATATTAAATGTAGTTGAAAAAAATAGAGGAGAATGAAAATAGGAGAAAGCAACAAGAGATTATCTAAAATGGTCAAGCAAAGTACTAATTTTATCACTTGTGCTTTGATATATTGTTTTTTTGGGGTAATAATGGTATTTATTGTGGTTATGTTAAAAAAAAACCCTGTCATCATAGTATGAATGTTATAAAATTTGCAGTGAAATACATAAGAGCTGAGATGTACTTTAAAATAATATGGCAGGAAGAAAAGTGTAGTAGGGTTACAGATGAAACAATATCGGCCATGAATTCATAATTGTTGGCTCTAGGTGATGGATTACATAGTGGTTCATTACACTAGTCCATCTACTGTTTAAAAAACATTTTTATTGAGGTATAATTTATAAACCATTGCATTTACCATTGTAAGTAATATAATGATGTATTCCAGCTTTATTGAGGTAAACTGGCAAAAATTATATATATTTAAAGTATATTTGATGTTTTGATATGTGTAGACATGATGAAATGATTACCACAAACTAATTAACATACCCATTACTTCACGTAGTTACCTTCTTTTTGGTGGTGAGAACATTCAAGATCTACTCTCTTTGTAAAATTCAAGTGTATAATACAGTGTTATTGGCTCTACTCACGTTGCTTTACATTAGACTTCCACAAATTATTTTCCTGCATAACTGAAACTCTGTATACTTTGACCAACATCTTCTCATTTTCCCTACTTCTCAGCTCTTTGCAATCACTATTCTACTCTGCTTCTGTGAGTTAAACTTCTTAGGATTACACATAGAAATGAGATCATGCAATATTTGTCTTTCTGTGCCTGACTTATTTCATTTAACATAATGTTCTCTACGTTCATCCCCACTGTCACAAATGGCAAGATTTTCTTCTTTTTAAAGCTGAAGCCAGGTGCGGTGGCTTACCCCTGTAATCCCAGCACTTTGGGAGGCCAAGATGGGCGTCATGAGGTCAAGAGATTGCGACCAACCTCGCCAACTAGTGAAACCCCATCTCTACTAAAATACAAAAAGTAGGTGGGTGTGATGGTGTGCACTTGTAGTCCCAGCTACTAAGGAGGCTGAGGCAGGAGAATTGCTTGAAGCCTAGAGGCAGAGGTTGCAGTGAGCCAAGATCACCACTGCACTTCAGCCTGGTGCCTGGTGAAAGAGTGAGACTCTGTCTCAAAAAAATAAAAGCTGAATAATATTTCATAGTATTATATATATATATACCACTCTTTGTGTGTGCATATATATATAATGTGTGTGTATATACACCTGCAGAACATCCACACACACTCATATATATACACAAACTCACACTCACACTGACCACACTTTTTTTTATCCCTTCATCCATTTATGAACATTTAGGTTACTTTCATATCTTGGCTGTTTTGAATAATTCTGCAATGAAATGGGAGTGAAGACACTTCTCTGACTTACTGATTTCATTACCTTTGGACACATATCCGAAAGTGAGAGTGGTAGATCATCTAGTAGTTCTGTTTTTATTCTTTGAGATATATCCCTATTTTTCATAATGGTTGAACTAATTTACGTTCCTCCCAATAGAACACAAGGGTTCTCTTTTCTCCTTATTCTCACCAACACGTATCTCTTGATTTTCTGATAATGGCCATCCTAACAGGTGTGGGGTAACATCTCGTTGCCCATTTAATTTAATTTCCACTTCTCTGATAATTAGTGATATTGAATATTTTTTATATGCCTATTGGCCATTTGTATGTCTTCTTTTGAGAATTGTCTATGCAGGTCTTTTTCCCATTTTAAAATCAAGTTATTTGTTTTCTTGCTATAGAGTTGTTTGAATATCTTATATATTTTATGTATTAACCCCTTATAGATGTAGGTCTTGCAAATGTTTTCTTCCATTTTATAGATTGCCTCTTTACCATGTTAATTGTTTCCTTCTCTCTTCAGAAACTTTTCAGTTTGACATAATCTTAGCTGTTTATTTTTACTTTTGTTGACTGCGCTTTTGGGGTCATATCTAACAAATCATTGCTCAGATCAGTGTCATGGAGCTTTTCTCCCTATGCTTTCTTCGATAGTTTTACAGTTTCAGGTGTCATCTTTAAAAATCCATTTAGAGTTGATTTTTGTATATGGTGTGAGATAAGGGTCTGATTTTATTCTTCTGCATGCGGATATTCAGTTTTCTAAGCACCATTTATTGTAGGAGCCATTCTTTCCTCATTGTATGTTCTTGACATCTTTGTTGAAAATTGATTTTCCATAAATGTGTACATTTATTTCTGGATTCTCTATTCTATTTCGTTGGTCTATATGTCTGTTTTTATGCAAGTACCATACTGTTTTAATTACTATAACTTTGTATTATATTTGAGAGCAAGTAGTATGACACCTCCAGCTTTGTTCTTCTTGCTCAAGATAGTTTGGCTATTCAGGTCTTTTGTGGTTCCATATGAATTTTGGATTGTGTTGTATATTTCTGCAAAAAAATGACATCAGAGTTTTAAAGAGACTGCAGTTGAATATGTAGAATGCTTTGGGGTGACTTGAATTTTTTATTAAAAATAATATATTTTATTTTATATAATAAAATATCAATAAATAGTATGAAAACTAATAAACTTATGGAATCATGCAATAATTACTATAACCCAGTTTTAAAATATTTCCATGACCTTAGAAAGGGACCTTATGCCTGTTTGAAGTTAATCCTCACTCCCACCTCTTTCCTTAGGCAACTACTGATCTTCTCTATAGATTTGCCTTTTCTGAACCTTTCCTGTACATAGAACCATACTAATGTGGTCTTTCCTGACTGGCTCTTTTACTTACTAGAATTTTTTGAGGTTTAGCCGTGTTGTGCTGTATATTAGCATTTTGTGTCTTTTTATTGCAGAAAAGTATCCTCAGTATGAATATACCACATTTTGTTACTCCATTTACCACATGATAAACGTTTGGGTTGTTTTGATGTTTTTATTATCGTGAATAATGCTGCTATAGATATTTGTGTACAGTTCCCTGTATAGACATTATTTCATTTCTCTTGGAGAGATACCTAACAGTGGGGTTGCTGAGTGGCATGGTACCTTTATGTTTAACTTTTAAAGAAATTGCCCAACTAACTGGGGTGGGGATAAGTGGGCTGCTGACTGGCACCACTTGCACTCTCATTCCATCTCTTTGATGCCAAACGGGGGAAGTAAAGGGCCTACTAGCCTCATCTTTTTATTGCTGGGTGGGGTTAGAAGTTCAGCTCTCTGTTGGGCCCTGCTGATACCATAGAGTTGGGGATGGGGTGGGGTGGTTTTTTT
>NW_016107869.1:280977-287002 GCF_001604975.1 Cebus imitator
TTTTTTGTGTGTGTGTGTGTGTGTGTTTGACTGAATTAGGATGGTTGTTAGCAAAAATATTTCTGTTGCTCAGGCTGGAGTGCAGTGGTGTGATTTCTGCTCACCGCAATCTCTGTCTCCTGGCTCAAGCCCTTCTTGTGCCTCAGCCTCTGGAGTAGCTGGGATTACAGGCTTGCACCACCACAGCCAGCTAATTTTTTTTCGGTATTTTTACTAGACATGGGGGTTTCACCACGTTGCCTAGGCTGGTCTTGAACTCCTGAGCTCATGCGATCTGCCCGCTTCAGCTTCCCAAAGTGATGGGATTACAGGCCTTGGCTACCATGTCTTCAGGTCCTTTTTTGCTTGGCCTGTTAGTAGTTACAGATTGCAGGATTCTCTACTGCCTGATCTAGGATATATGGGAAGCAAAAAGAAAGTCCAGGGGAATTGTGATGGTGTCATTTCTCAAGTCTGTGGTTCCTAGCCTCTAGTTTATCTTCTTTTCACCTTGCAGATCTTCCTGTATTTTTGTCTGTGGCATTATATTCAGAGTGTTTTAGTTTTAAGAGGAATGACCAATGATGAATGGATAAATTTTGGTCTTTTTTTTCATCTTTCCTGGTATCAGGTGTTACGGAGGTCTGGCCAATGGAAAATGGGAGGAAGTGAAGTGCCATTTTTAGGACTGGCCCATGAAAAACCTTTGTGTTCTCTATGCTCTCTCCTCTGTCTGCTGGCTGGATGCAGATATTTTGTATTCTTTTCGAAGCTGGTTAGTTAGGTGTGGCCACTGGAGGAGATAGAGGAAAGGTTCAGGGTAACAAAGCTTATTAGACTTACAGGTCCTAAAGATAGGAGGTAAAGCACAGAATGTGGGGCCACATGTGAGACACCAGAGTGATCAGGAAGCAGATGACAATAGCAGCTAGGCCAAAGGCTTTTTTGGGGTTTCTGTGCAGGAAAGGCAAGGCAAGGCAGGGTAGGGTGAACAGTTTATGGTTGGCTAGTTTGAATAATTTTGGCAGATTCTATGCTGTAGGGGTGGTCCCTGCTTGCCTGGTACCTGGCCTTGGGATGATTAAGGCAGAGGAAATTGTCTCCTGGGTTATACTGTCTGGAGGAGATGCGGCTCTGGATTGGTTAGTTTGCATATCAAAGGCATGCTTCTGGTTGAGCTCTTGCTAGCTGCAAGAATTGGCTAGGTCTAGCAGAGGCAGTCTCTCCTCAGCTAGAAAAGTTAATTTTTAAGGTGTCAAAACATCGTCATATACAGAATATCTATACTGATACTGATATCTGTATCAATATTTATATCTATATTTATGTGTATGTGTGTGTGTGTGTGTGTGTATGTGTGTGTGTGTGTATATATATATATTACACATATAATACAGTACAGCAGAGGACCCAGTTGAGGACACGAGGCCACAGGGGATGGTAGATGCACAAGATCGAAAGAACTGGGATTCTGAATGATTGTGTGGAGTCAGTCCACTCACTGTTGTGTTTCTTTTTATAAGCATTTAGCCTGCTTTGACTATATAACACTACTCATTACTATAGCTTTTTTTCTGCTTTTTCTTAAGTTCCCCTTTAAGGCTAAACTCAAGCTCTGTCTTCTTCATGCAACTTTCCTAAATTCTGTCATTCACTTATTAGAGATCCTTCAGCATTTTAAGTTTAACTCATGATTATAAATCCTTTTGTACTGTCTCTAGTTATTGATTTCATGGGTTAACAATATCTCTACCTTGTAAATTTCTAAAAGGAAAGGACCATAATCCTCTCACCTACTAGTTCAGAGGGATGCTGGAATAAATGCATATTAAGTTTCTTCTTTGAAGCATTGATATGCCTGAATAATTAAAGCCTACAGAAATATGATAAAATGAAATTACGATCATTGAAATTTTTTTTCTTAGACTTTGAGCGTGTTTCTGGTGCACTGTACTCCTAAAATGTTTTTAGCTTCTTGATAAATTCATCATATTCTTTATGGCAGAGATTTTCAAACCTTTTTGCTCATTACTCATATTAAGTAATATAGTTTTGCACTATACACACATACATACAACTGGAACAAAAGTTTCATGTAACAATGCTTAAACTGTAATTACTATCATTTTATGCAATGCCCTCTGATATTTTCTGATCTGGTCATAACCTATTAAATTGATGATTCTGACTCATTCATTGGTTGTGACTTGTGGTTTGAAAAATGCTGCTTTATTGCTGAAGGGAGGCTTACAAGGGTGAGACAGCTCAAACTGAGCTGTAACTAAGGGAGTAGAGCATGTTAGCTCTCGATTCTGAAATTTTAAATGTGGACTTGTCATAAGTGCTTCAAGCAGTAAGTACAACATGAAGGATAAGGAGTCCCATAGTCTGTTCCTTGTTTGAGAAAATCCTTTTGTAGCTGCTGTGGTCCTTGGGTCTTTTTAATTACATCATCTGGGGTACTTAATAATGAAGATTCACGAGCCTTATTTCAGACCTATGAAATTAGAATCACTGTGAGGACCTTGGAATCTGCATTTTAACAAACTCTGTAAAGTTTGAGAACCATTTTCTTAAAGAGAGCTCCATGTCTTGGGTAAGGGCAAATTGTTGGGGGATTTGCTAGACATGGTAATTACTTTTGCTTGAAGAATCCTGATTGCCTTTGTTTACTAAACTTTTGAATTTTTAGTCTTATACCTTTTGAAAAATTTGTTTCATTTCCCATCTTTTTGTCTGTTAAATTATTAATCATATGTTTTTGCTAGTTTTAGCTTACTGTTTCTAATACTGAGAACAGCAGGAAGCAGCCAAATGCCTAGGCAGATAGGGCAGGTACCCAGTGAAACTCCCCTTCCAAGCCGAAGATAGTTTAAAGCCCAGAAAGCCAAGCTACGAGTTCATCCTCAGACTGGATTGAGAACTTGTCTTCCTGTTTGGCATGCTTTCCTCTGATTGATCTCCACCCTTTACCATTTTACATATGCCTGTTCTTTCGTAATTCGTTTTCTACACATACTGTGGTGCCCACCTTTGAGTGATGTCTTTGTTTTAACCTTTTATGCATACTCACAAACCAATCAATACAGACTCCCCATTCTGAGTCCATAAAAGGCCCGGACCCAGCCACACTGGGGGACTTTCTTTTTTTTTTTCCAATTTATTTATTTTATTGCATTTTAGGTTTTGGGGTACATGTGAAGAACATGCAAAATTGTTGCATAGGTACACACGTGGCAGTGTGATTTGCTGCCTTCCTCCCCATCACCTACATCTGGCATTTCTCCCCATGCTATCTCTCCCCAGCTTCCCACCCCTCACCATACCTCCCCTATTTCCCCCCAACTGACCCCAGTATGTAGTGTTCCCCTCCCTGTGTCCATGTGTTCTCATTGTTCAACACCCACCTCTGAGTGAGAACATGCGGTGTTTGATCTTCTGCTCTTCTGTCAGTTTGCTGAGAATGATGGTTTCCAGGTTCATCCATGTCCCTGCAAATGTCCCAAACTCATCGTTTTTGATGGCTGCATAATATTCCATGGTGTATATGTGCCACATTTTCCCTATCTAGTCTATCGTCGATAGGCATTTGGGTTGGTTCCAGGTCTTTGCTATTGTAAACAGTGCTGAAATGAACATTCGTGTGCATGTGTCCTTATAGTAGAACGGTTTGTAATCCTTTGGATATATACCCAGTAATGGGATTGCTGGGTCAAATGGAATTTCTATTTATAGGTCCTTGAGGAATCGCCACACTGTCTTCCACAATGGTTGAACTAATTTACACTCCCACCAACAGTGCAAAAGTGTTCCTATTTCTCCACATCCTCTCCAGCATCTGTTGTCTCCAGATTTTTTAATGATCGCCATTCTAACTGGCGTGAGATGGTATCTCAATGTTGTTTTGATTTGCATTTCTCTGATGACCAGTGATGACGAGCATTTTTTCATATGTTTGTTGGCCTCACATATGTCTTCTTTTGTAAAGTGTCTGTTCATATCCTTTGCCCACTTTTGAATGGGCTTGTTAGTTTTTTTCTTGTAAATCTGTTTTATTTCTTTGTAAATTCTGGATATCAGCCCTTTGTCGGATGGGTAAACTGCAAAAATTTTTTCCCATTCTGTTGGTTGCCGATTCACTCTAATGACTGTTTCTTTTGCTGTGCAGAAGCTGTGGAGTTTGATCAGGTCCCATTTGTCTATTTTGGCTTTTGTTGCCAATGCTTTTCGTGTTTTAGTCATGAAGTCCTTGCCTACACCTATGTCCTGAATGGTTTTGCCTAGATTTTCTTCTAGGGTTTTTATGGTGTTAGGTCTTATGTTTAAGTCTTTAATCCATCTGGAGTTAATTTTAGTGAAAGGTGTCAGGAAGGGGTCCAGTTTCTGTTTTCTGCACATGGCTAGCCAGCTTTCCCAACACCATTTATTGAACAGGGAATCCTTTCCCCATTGCTTGTTTTTGTCTGGTTTGTCAAAGATCAGATGGTTGTAGATATGTTGTGTTGCCTCCAAGACCTCTGTTCTGTTCCATTGGTCTATATCTCTGTTTTGGTACCAGTACCATGCTGTTTTGATTACTGTAGCCCTGTAGTATAGTTTGAATTCCGGTAGTGTGATGCCTCCCGCTTTGTTCTTTTTGCTTAGCATTGACTTGGCTATGCGGGCTCTCTTTTGGTTCCATATGAAGTTTAAGGTGGTTTTTTCCAGTTCTGCGAAGAAGGTCATTGGTAGCTTGATGGGGACTTTCTTGCCTTCAGGTAGTGGAACCATACCTCTCCATCCCGCACGCCCCCTCTTTGCTGAGAGATTTCCTTTTTTGCTTATTAAATTTTTCTTTACTCACTCTCCAGTGTCTGCACACCTAATTCTTCCTGGTTGTGCAACAAAAACTAAGATCCAGGTGAGCTAAGGATCAGAGACTGCAACAATATTATACCAAAAAGTATATCAATTTATGATATATCCTTTTTTAATTTGAAAATTTTAATTAAAATTTTTTCTTACTGTTCTATGAACTTTATTTCTTCTTAAGTTTTATTTTTTAAAATGCCTGTTTTATACTTTTTAGCTTGTCTTTTGCTTTTAAGAGTATTTAGTTATCTTTAAAATTTTTATTTTTTTGTCAGTGAATTTTTTTCTTTCTTTTTAAAATATAAACTAAAATATAAACTATCTTTTATTTCTGTAGCTTTTAAAATGATGAAGGAAAGCATAGTCACAAGATTGTCAGCTGAATGGTTGGCCCATTCATTTAGCATGGGATATGTGTAGATTTTTATGTTAGTGATTCTGTAGTGAATCAGGCCTCCCTCATTGATTTGTGGAGTTTCCTCCCGCATTGATTCTGACCATGTGACTTGCTTTGGTCAGCGGGATGTAAGCAAATATTGCTTGAGTAGGAGCTTGGTCAGTACTTGTGAGCTGGGAACATGTAAGAACTCAGCCTATCCTGTTGAAGGAGATTTTGGAGAATAAATGAAGCACCCTGGCCTTCAAGCCCCAGTTGAGTGCCTGACATGTCAATGAAGTCATCTTGGACATTCCAGCTGAGGGAAGCCAAAATTGCAGGATCATAAGCAGATACATTTTGGTTGTTCTTTTTAGACACACAGTTTTGGAGTGATTTGTTGTGGAGCAATAGATAACTGAAACAAAAATTGGTATTGTTAGTGAAGTAATGTTATAACAAAGCCTAAAATATGTAGCATTGATTTGGGACTGGGTGGCAGTTTGGGACTGGTAATGTGATGAGGGGATTGCTGGCAGAGGATGGACAAATGGCAAACAACTGTTAATAGAAAACAGAAAGGTAGTAAAATATCTATTACTGGGGACTGGAATTATGATGATCTGTGTTTTATGGTACTGAAATGTTAAAAAAAGAATGCAAACTGGGCCGGGCGCAGTGGCTTATGCCTGTAATCCCAGCACATTGGGAGGCCAAGGCAGGTGGATCATGAGGTCAGGAGATTGAGACCATCCTGGCTAATACAGTGAAACCACATGTCTACTAAAAATGCAAAACATTAGTTGGGCATGGTGGCAC
>NW_016107869.1:288722-290195 GCF_001604975.1 Cebus imitator
TTTAAGAAACAGAGTCTTGCTGTGTTGCCCAGACTGGAGTGCATTGGTGCAATCAGCCTCGAAGTCCTGGGCAGCCAATTTTTAAAATTTTTGTTTGTGGACACACAGTCTCACTACGTTGCCCAGAGTGGTCTCAAACTCTTGGCCTGGAGCCATCCTCCCACCTCCCAAGATGCTGGGGTTACAGGTGTGAGCCTGGCCTCCTTTCTTTTTAAATAAGAGCCCAAAGCCCAGAGGGCAGAGCTAAGAGCCATGCATACCAATAAATTAGTGAACCATTCCAGAGAACAGAAAAGGGCCCTAATTAAAGAACATTCCTCTCCATGAGATGGGAGGCCTTGACAACACATGCTGCTGGATTTTAGGCTTTCTATGGGCAGGTGACTTATATGTTTCTTTCATTGCCTTTAAAAATCTGTAGTTATCTTCTTTCTGTCCTTCCATTATGTGTTTGGTGTTTGGGGGACAGATAATTTATCTTTTCACTTCACAAGTCTCTGATTTGAGATGAGCTGCACCCTAGAGTCCTCATCCATACTGGGACCTGATGCATATCATGAATTAATGAACATGAATCCTATCGCAAACATCCAAGGAGACTTTGGGGCTCTTAGAAAGGGTTGCATGTATTTTGCATGTGTGAGGGATATGATTCATTGGAGCAAGAGGGCAAAGCTTTGATAGGTTGTTACATTGATATTCCCTTTCTACCCCAACCCCCATGAGTCATGCTCCTTGGTACTGAGCTCTATGTCGTCCCCTCCTACACCGATTCTTGACTTGGCTATATGACTCCTTTTGGCCTGTGGAGTATCAGCAGATATGCAAACACAGGCTTGGTAGATGCTTAAACAAGGGAGTTTGTGCTACTGGAACACTGCAGCCTCCATGGCTGCAGCTGCTTGCGTGATCACAGCCAGACAAGCTGGCTAATTGCATAGCTAAGCATAGCCTAAATTGTGGAATCATGAACCAATAAATGATTTTTGTTTTAAGTTTTGGAGTGGTTTGTTTTGTAGCAGTATATAAGTAATATAAGGTATGGATGCTTTTTTTTTCCCTTTTTATCTTCCGCAATGCTTTTCAGTCCTTTTGATGAGCTGTTTCCTATGCATTTGAGTTCCTTCGTTCTAATAACTTTGATCAGTATAACTTAGGGTACCCATATACCAAAGTTTCTACTGATACACATTTGTAGTGTTAGGATGGTGGCTGGTTCTTTTTTATTTTCTTCTTTATAATGCAGCATCAGGTCCAACAATGAAGAGATAAAAGATCTAAAATCCATGGTAAAAGATCTAAAATCTTCACAGATTTGTTAACAGATATTATATAAGCAGTGTGAACAGATTGCTACACCATTGTATATATTGGGGAATTTGGCCTCTTTGGAATTATATGCTTCTGAGGGAATCATTCATGCAGCCTCCTAAAATCCTTGTTATTTGTTGAATCACTTCCTTTCTGTGCTAC